>NW_027457043.1:0-126555 GCF_040206685.1 Ascaphus truei
CGCGGGCATTAGCCGCTGTATATACAATATAACGTGTGCGCGGGCATTAGCCGCTATATATACAATATAACGTGTGTGCGCGGGCATTAGCCGCTATATATATACAATATAACGTGTGTGCGCGGGCATTAGCCGCTGTATATACAATATAATGTGTGTGCGCGGGCATTAGCCGCTGTATATACAATATAATGTGTGTGCGCGGGCATTAGCCGCTGTATATACAATATAACGTGTGTGCGCGGGCATTAGCCGCTGTATATACAATATAACGTGTGTGCGCGGGCATTAGCCGCTGTATATACAATATAACGTGTGTGCGCGGGCATTAGCTGCTGTATATACAATATAACGTGTGCGCGGGCATTAGCCGCTGTATATACAATATTGCGTGTGCGCGGGCATTAGCCGCTGTATATACAATATAACGTGTGCGCGGGCATTAGCCGCTGTATATACAATATAACGTGTGCGCGTGCATTAGCCGCTATATATATACAATATAACGTGTGTGCGCGGGCATTAGCCGCTGTATATACAATATAACGTGTGTGCGCGGGCATTAGCCGCTGTATATACAATATAACGTGTGTGCGCGCGGGCATTAGCCGCTGTATATACAATATAACGTGTGCGCGGGGGCATTAGCCGCTGTATATACAATATAACGTGTGTGCGCGGGCATTAGCCGCTATATATATACAATATAACGTGTGTGCGGGCATTAGCCGCTGTATATACGATATAACGTGTGTGCGGGCATTAGCCGCTGTATATACAATATAACGTGTGTGCGCGGGCATTAGCCGCTGTATATACAATATAACGTGTGTGTGCGGGCATTAGCCGCTGTATATACAATATAACGTGTGTGCGCGGGCATTAGCCGCTGTATATACAATATAACGTGTGCGGGGGCATTAGCCGCTGTATATACAATATAACGTATGCGCGGGCATTAGCCGCTGTATATACAATATAACGTGTGTGCGCGGGCATTAGCCGCTGTATATACAATATAACGTGTGTGCGTGGGCATTAGCTGCTGTATATACAATATAACGTGTGCGCGGGCATTAGCCGCTGTATATACAATATAGCGTGTGCGCGGGCATTAGCCGCTGTATATACAATATAACGTGTGCGCGGGCATTAGCCGCTGTATATACAATATAACGTGTGTGCGTGGGCATTAGCCGCTGTATATACAATATAACGTGTGCGCGGGCATTAGCCGCTATATATATATACAATATAACGTGTGTGCGCGGGCATTAGCCGCTGTATATACAATATAATGTGTGTGCGCGGGCATTAGCTGCTACATATATACAATATAACGTGTGTGCGCGGGCATTAGCCGCTGTATATACAATATAACGTGTGTGCGCGGGCATTAGCCGCTATATATATACAATATAACGTGTGTGCGCGGGCATTAGCCGCTGTATATACAATATAACGTGTGCGCGGGCATTAGCCGCTGTATATACAATATAACGTGTGTGCGCGGGCATTAGCTGCTATATATATACAATATAACGTGTGTGCGCGGGCATTAGCCGCTGTATATACAATATAACGTGTGTGTGCGGGCATTAGCCGCTATATATATACAATATAACGTGTGTGCGCGGGCATTAGCCGCTGTATATACAATATAACGTGTGTGCGCGGGCATTAGCCGCTGTATATACAATATAACGTGTGTGCGCGGGCATTAGCCGCTGTATATACAATATAACGTGTGTGCGCGGGCATTAGCCGCTGTATATACAATATAACGTGTGTGCGCGGGCATTAGCCGCTGTATATACAATATAACGTGTGTGCGCGGGCATTAGCTGCTGTATATACAATATAACGTGTGCGCGGGCATTAGCCGCTGTATATACAATATAACGTGTGTGCGCGGGCATTAGCCGCTGTATATACAATATAACGTGTGTGCGCGGGCATTAGCTGCTGTATATACAATATAACGTGTGCGCGCATTAGCTGCTGTATATACAATATAACGTGTGCGCGGGCATTAGCCGCTGTATATACAATATAACGTGTGTGCGCGGGCATTAGCCGCTGTATATACAATATAACGTGTGCGCGGGCATTAGCCGCTGTATATACAATATAACGTGTGTGCGCGGGCATTAGCCGCTGTATATACAATATAACGTGTGCGCGGGCATTAGCCGCTGTATATACAATATAACGTGTGCGCGGGCATTAGCCGCTGTATATACAATATAACGTGTGCGCGGGCATTAGCTGCTGTATATACAATATAACGTGTGCGCGGGCATTAGCCGCTGTATATACAATATAGCGTGTGCGCGCATTAGCTGCTGTATATACAATATAACGTGTGTGCGCGGGCATTAGCCGCTGTATATACAATATAACGTGTGTGCGCGGGCATTAGCCGCTGTATATACAATATAACGTGTGCGCGGGCATTAGCCGCTGTATATACAATATAACGTGTGTGTGGGCATTAGCCGCTGTATATACAATATAACGTGTGTGCGCGGGCATTAGCCGCTGTATATACAATATAATGTGTGTGCGCGGGCATTAGCCGCTGTATATACAATATAACGTGTGTGCGCGGGCATTAGCCGCTATATATATACAATATAACGTGTGTGCGCGGGCATTAGCCGCTATATATATACAATATAACGTGTGTGCGCGGGCATTAGCCGCTATATATATACAATATAACGTGTGTGCGTGGGCATTAGCCGCTATATATATACAATATAACGTGTGTGCGGGGGCATTAGCCGCTATATATATACAATATAACGTGTGTGCGCGGGCATTAGCCGCTATATATATATACAATATAACGTGTGTGCGCGGGCATTAGCCGCTGTATATACAATATAACGTGTGTGCGCGGGCATTAGCCGCTGTATATACAATATAACGTGTGCGCGGGCATTAGCCGCTGTATATACAATATTTTGTGTGTGCGCGGGCATTAGCCGCTGTATATACAATATAACGTGTGTGCGCGGGCATTAGCCGCTGTATATACAATATAACGTGTGTGTGCGGGCATTAGCCGCTGTATATACAATATAACGTGTGTGCGCGGGCATTAGCCCCTGTATATACAATATAACGTGTGTGCGCGGGCATTAGCCGCTGTATATACAATATAACGTGTGTGCGGGCATTAGCCGCTATATATATACAATATAACGTGTGTGCGCGGGCATTAGCCGCTGTATATACAATATAACGTGTGTGCGCGGGCATTAGCCGCTATATATATACAATATAACGTGTGTGCGCGGGCATTAGCCGCTGTATATACAATATAACGTGTGTGCGCGGGCATTAGCCGCTGTATATACAATATAACGTGTGCAGGGGCATTAGCCGCTGTATATACAATATAACGTGTGTGCGCGGGCATTAGTCGCTGTATATACAATATAACGTGTGTGCGCGGGCATTAGCCGCTGTATATACAATATAACGTGTGTGCGCGGGCATTAGCCGCTGTATATACAATATAACGTGTGTGCGCGGGCATTAGCCGCTGTATATACAATATAACGTGTGTGCGCGGGCATTAGCCGCTGTATATACAATATAACGTGTGCGGGGGCATTAGCCGCTGTATATACAATATAACGTGTGTGCGCGGGCATTAGCCCCTGTATATACAATATAACGTGTGCGCATTAGCCGCTGTATATACAATATAACGTGTGTGCGCGGGCATTAGCCGCTGTATATACAATATAACGTGTGTGCGCGGGCATTAGCCGCTGTATATACAATATAACGTGTGTGCGCGGGCATTAGCCGCTGTATATACAATATAACGTGTGCGGGGGCATTAGCCGCTGTATATACAATATAACGTGTGTGCGCGGGCATTAGTCGCTGTATATACAATATAACGTGTGTGCGCGGGCATTAGCCGCTGTATATACAATATAACGTGTGTGCGCGGGCATTAGCCGCTGTATATACAATATAACGTGTGTGCGCGGGCATTAGCCGCTGTATATACAATATAACGTGTGTGCGCGGGCATTAGCCGCTGTATATACAATATAACGTGTGCGGGGGCATTAGCCGCTGTATATACAATATAACGTGTGTGCGCGGGCATTAGCCCCTGTATATACAATATAACGTGTGCGCATTAGCCGCTGTATATACAATATAACGTGTGTGCGCGGGCATTAGCCGCTGTATATACAATATAACGTGTGTGCGCGGGCATTAGCCGCTGTATATACAATATAACGTGTGCGCGGGCATTAGCCGCTGTATATACAATATAACGTGTGCGCGGGCATTAGCCGCTGTATATACAATATAACGTGTGTGCGCGGGCATTAGCCGCTGAATATACAATATAACGTGTGCGCGCGGGCATTAGCCGCTGTATATACAATATAACGTGTGCGCGCGGGCATTAGCCGCTGTAAATACAATATAACGTGTGCGCGGGCATTAGCCGCTGTATATACAATATAACGTGTGTGCGCGGGCATTAGCCGCTGTATATACAATATAACGTGTGTGCGCGGGCATTAGCCGCTGTATATACAATATAACGTGTGTGCGCGGGCATTAGCCGCTGTATATACAATATAACGTGTGCGCGGGCATTAGCCGCTGTATATACAATATAACGTGTGTGCGCGGGCATTAGCCGCTGTATATACAATATAACGTGTGCGCGGGCATTAGCTTCTGTATATACAATATAACGTGTGCGCGGGCATTAGCCGCTGTATATACAATATAGCGTGTGCGCGGGCATTAGCCGCTGTATATACAATATAACGTGTGCGCGGGCATTAGCCGCTGTATATACAATATAACGTGTGCGCGGGCATTAGCCGCTATATATATATACAATATAACGTGTGTGCGCGGGCATTAGCCGCTGTATATACAATATAATGTGTGTGCGCGGGCATTAGCCGCTGTATATACAATATAATGTGTGCGCGCGGGCATTAGCCGCTGTATATACAATATAACGTGTGTGCGGGCATTAGCTGCTGTATATACAATATAACGTGTGTGCGCGGGCATTAGCCGCTGTATATACAATATAACGTGTGTGCGCGGGCATTAGCCGCTATATATATACAATATAACGTGTGTGCGCGGGCATTAGCCGCTGTATATACAATATAACGTGTGTGCGCGGGCATTAGCCGCTGTATATACAATATAACGTGTGCGCGGGCATTAGCCGCTGTATATACAATATAACGTGTGTGCGCGGGCATTAGCCGCTGTATATACAATATAACGTGTGCGCGGGCATTAGCCGCTGTATATACAATATAACGTGTGTGCGCGGGCATTAGCCGCTGTATTTACAATATAACGTGTGTGCGCGGGCATTAGCCGCTGTATATACAATATAACGTGTGTGCGCGGGCATTAGCCGCTGTATATACAATATAACGTGTGTGCGCGGGCATTAGCCGCTGTATATACAATATAACGTGTGTGCACGGGCATTAGCCGCTATATATATACAATATAACGTGTGTGCGCGGGCATTAGCCGCTGTATATACAATATAACGTGTGTGCGCGGGCATTAGCCGCTGTATATACAATATAACGTGTGCGGGGGCATTAGCCGCTGTATATACAATATAACGTGTGTGCGCGGGCATTAGCCGCTGTATATACAATATAACGTGTGTGCGCGGGCATTAGCCGCTGTATATACAATATAACGTGTGCGCGGGCATTAGCCGCTGTATATACAATATAACGTGTGTGCGCGGGCATTAGCCGCTGTATATACAATATAACGTGTGCGCGGGCATTAGCCGCTGTATATACAATATAACGTGTGTGCGCGGGCATTAGCCGCTGTATATACAATATAACGTGTGCGCGGGCATTAGCCGCTGTATATACAATATAGCGTGTGCGCGGGCATTAGCCGCTGTATATACAATATAACGTGTGCGCGGGCATTAGCCGCTGTATATACAATATAACGTGTGCGCGGGCATTAGCCGCGATATATATACAATATAACGTGTGTGCGCGGGCATTAGCCGCTGTATATACAATATAACGTGTGTGCGCGGGCATTAGCCGCTATATATATATACAATATAACGTGTGTGCGCGGGCATTAGCCGCTATATATATACAATATAACGTGTGTGCGCGGGCATTAGCCGCTATATATATACAATATAACGTGTGTGCGCGGGCATTAGCCGCTATATATATACAATATAACGTGTGTGCGGGCATTAGCCGCTGTATATACAATATAACGTGTGTGCGCGGGCATTAGCCGCTGTATATACAATATAACGTGTGCGCGGGCATTAGCCGCTATATATATACAATATATAACGTGTGTGCGCGGGCATTAGCCGCTATATATATACACAATATAACGTGTGTGCGCGGGCATTAGCCGCTATATATATACAATATAACGTGTGTGCGGGCATTAGCCGCTGTATATACAATATAACGTGTGCGGGCATTAGCCGCTGTATATACAATATAACGTGTGCGCGGGCATTAGCCGCTGTATATACAATATAACGTGTGTGCGCGGGCATTAGCCGCTGTATATACAATATAACGTGTGCGCGGGCATTAGCCGCTGTATATACAATATAACGTGTGCGGTGGCATTAGCCGCTGTATATACAATATAACGTGTGTGCGCGGGCATTAGCCGCTGTATATACAATATAACGTGTGCGCGGGCATTAGCCGCTGTATATACAATATAACGTGTGTGTGTGGGCATTAGCCGCTGTATATACAATATAACGTGTGCGCGAGCATTAGCCGCTGTATATACAATATAACGTGTGTGCGCGCGCATTAGCCGCTGTATATACAATATAACGTGTGTGCGCGGGCATTAGCCGCTGTATATACAATATAACGTGTGTGCGCGGGCATTAGCCGCTGTATATACAATATAACGTGTGTGCGCGGGCATTAGCCGCTGTATATACAATATAACGTGTGTGCGCGGGCATTAGCCGCTGTATATACAATATAACGTGTGTGCGCGGGCATTAGCCGCTGTATATACAATATAACGTGTGTGCGCGGGCATTAGCCGCTGTATATACAATATAACGTGTGTTCGCGGGCATTAGCCGCTGTATATACAATATAACGTGTGTGCGCGGGCATTAGCCGCTGTATATACAATATAACGTGTGTGCGCGGGCATTCGCCGCTGTATATACAATATAACGTGTGCGGGGGCATTAGCCCCTGTATATACAATATAACGTGTGTGCGCGGGCATTAGCCCCTGTATATACAATATAACGTGTGTGCGCGGGCATTAGCCGCTGTATATACAATATAACGTGTGTGCGCGGGCATTAGCCGCTGAATATACAATATAACGTGTGTGCGCGGGCATTAGCCGCTGTATATACAATATAACGTGTGCGGGGGCATTAGCCGCTGTATATACAATATAACGTGTGCGGGCATTAGCCGCTGTATATACAATATAACGTGTGCGGGCATTAGCCGCTGTATATACAATATAACGTGTGTGCGCGGGCATTAGCCGCTGTATATACAATATAACGTGTGTGCGCGGGCATTAGCCGCTGTATATACAATATAACGTGTGCGCGGGCATTCGCCGCTGTATATACAATATAACGTGTGTGCGCGGGCATTAGCCGCTGTATATACAATATAACGTGTGTGCGCGGGCATTAGCCGCTGTGTATACAATATAACGTGTGTGCGCGGGCATTAGCTGCTGTATATACAATATAACGTGTGCGCATTAGCCGCTGTATATACAATATAACGTGTGCGTGGGCATTAGCCGCTGTATATACAATTTAACGTGTGTGTGCGGGCATTAGCCGCTGTATATACAATATAACGTGTGCGCGGGCATTAGCCGCTGTATATACAATATAACGTGTGTGCGCGGGCATTAGCCGCTGTATATACAATATAACGTGTGCGCGCGGGCATTAGCCGCTGTATATACAATATAACGTGTGTGCGCGGGCATTAGCCGCTGTATATACAATATAACGTGTGCGCGGGCATTAGCCGCTGTATATACAATATAACGTGTGCGCGGGCATTAGCCGCTGTATATACAATATAACGTGTGTGCGCGGGCATTAGCCGCTGTATATACAATATAACGTGTGCGCGCGGGCATTAGCCGCTGTATATACAATATAACGTGTGTGCGCGGGCATTAGCCGCTGTATATACAATATAACGTGTGCGCGGGCATTAGCCGCTGTATATACAATATAACGTGTGCGCGGGCATTAGCCGCTGTATATACAATATAACGTGTGTGCGCGGGCATTAGCCGCTGTATATACAATATAACGTGTGTGCGCGGGCATTAGCCGCTGTATATACAATATAACGTGTGCGCGGGCATTAGCCGCTGTTTATACAATATAACGTGTGTGCGCGGGCATTAGCCGCTGTATATACAATATAACGTTTGCGCGCGGGCATTAGCCGCTGTATATACAATATAACGTGTGTGCGCGGGCATTAGCCGCTGTATATACAATATAACGTGTGCGCGGGCATTAGCCGCTGTATATACAATATAACGTGTGCGCGGGCATTAGCCGCTGTATATACAATATAACGTGTGTGCGCGGGCATTAGCCGCTGTATATACAATATAACGTGTGCGCGGGCATTAGCCGCTGTATATACAATATAACGTGTGTGCGCGGGCATTAGCCGCTGTATATACAATATAACGTGTGTGCGCGGGCATTAGCCGCTGTATATACAATATAACGTGTGTGTGGGCATTAGCCGCTGTATATACAATATAACGTGTGTGCGCGGGCATTAGCTGCTGTATATACAATATAACGTGTGTGCGCGGGCATTAGCCGCTGTATATACAATATAACGTGTGTGCGGGCATTAGCCGCTGTATATACAATATAACGTGTGCGCATTAGCCGCTGTATATACAATATAACGTGTGTGCGCGGGCATTAGCCGCTGTATATACAATATAACGTGTGTGCGGGCATTAGCCGCTGTATATACACAATATAACGTGTGCGCGGGCATTAGCCGCTGTATATACAATATAACGTGTGTGCGCGGGCATTAGCCGCTGTATATACAATATAACGTGTGTGCGCGGGCATTAGCCGCTGTATATACAATATAACGTGTGTGCGCGGGCATTCGCCGCTGTATATACAATATAACGTGTGGGCATTAGCCGCTGTATATACAATATAACGTGTGCGCGGGCATTAGCCGCTGTATATACAATATAACGTGTGTGCGCGGGCATTAGCCGCTGTATATACAATATAACGTGTGCGCATTAGCCACTGTATATACAATATAACGTGTGTGCGCGGGCATTAGCCGCTGTATATACAATATAACGTGTGTGCGGGCATTAGCCGCTGTATATACAATATAACGTGTGCGCGGGCATTAGCCGCTGTATATACAATATAACGTGTGTGCGCGGGCATTAGCCGCTGTATATACAATATAACGTGTGTGCGCGGGCATTAGCCGCTGTATATACAATATAACGTGTGTGCGCGGGCATTAGCCGCTGTATATACAATATAACGTGTGTGCGCGGGCATTAGCTGCTGTATATACAATATAACGTGTGTGCGCGGGCATTAGCCGCTATATATACAATATAACGTGTGTGCGCGGGCATTAGCCGCTGTATATACAATATAACGTGTGCGCGGGCATTAGCCGCTGTATATACAATATAACGTGTGCGCGGGCATTAGCCGCTGTATATACAATATAACGTGTGTGCGCGGGCATTAGCCGCTGTATATACAATATAACGTGTGTGCGCGGGCATTAGCCGCTGTATATACAATATAACGTGTGCGCGGGCATTAGCCGCTGTATATACAATATAACGTGTGCGCGGGCATTAGCCGCTGTATATACAATATAACGTGTGTGCGCGGGCATTAGCCGCTGTATATACAATATAACGTGTGTGCGGGCATTAGCTGCTGTATATACAATATAACGTGTGCGCGGGCATTAGCCGCTGTATATACAATATAACGTGTGTGCGCGGGCATTAGCCGCTGTATATACAATATAACGTGTGTGCGCGGGCATTAGCCGCTGTATATACAATATAACGTGTGTGCGCGGGCATTAGCCGCTGTATATACAATATAACGTGTGCGCGGGCATTAGCCGCTGTATATACAATATAACGTGTGCGCGGGCATTAGCCGCTGTATATACAATATAACGTGTGTGCGCGGGCATTAGCCGCTGTATATACAATATAATGTGTGTGCGCGGGCATTAGCCGCTGTATATACAATATAATGTGTGTGCGCGGGCATTAGCCGCTGTATATACAATATAACGTGTGTGCGCGGGCATTAGCCGCTGTATATACAATATAACGTGTGCGCGGGCATTAGCCGCTGTTTATACAATATAACGTGTGTGCGCGGGCATTAGCCGCTGTATATACAATATAACGTTTGCGCGCGGGCATTAGCCGCTGTATATACAATATAACGTGTGTGCGCGGGCATTAGCCGCTGTATATACAATATAACGTGTGCGCGGGCATTAGCCGCTGTATATACAATATAACGTGTGCGCGGGCATTAGCCGCTGTATATACAATATAACGTGTGTGCGCGGGCATTAGCCGCTGTATATACAATATAACGTGTGCGCGGGCATTAGCCGCTGTATATACAATATAACGTGTGTGCGCGGGCATTAGCCGCTGTATATACAATATAACGTGTGTGCGCGGGCATTAGCCGCTGTATATACAATATAACGTGTGTGTGGGCATTAGCCGCTGTATATACAATATAACGTGTGTGCGCGGGCATTAGCTGCTGTATATACAATATAACGTGTGTGCGCGGGCATTAGCCGCTGTATATACAATATAACGTGTGTGCGGGCATTAGCCGCTGTATATACAATATAACGTGTGCGCATTAGCCGCTGTATATACAATATAACGTGTGTGCGCGGGCATTAGCCGCTGTATATACAATATAACGTGTGTGCGGGCATTAGCCGCTGTATATACACAATATAACGTGTGCGCGGGCATTAGCCGCTGTATATACAATATAACGTGTGTGCGCGGGCATTAGCCGCTGTATATACAATATAACGTGTGTGCGCGGGCATTCGCCGCTGTATATACAATATAACGTGTGGGCATTAGCCGCTGTATATACAATATAACGTGTGCGCGGGCATTAGCCGCTGTATATACAATATAACGTGTGTGCGCGGGCATTAGCCGCTGTATATACAATATAACGTGTGCGCATTAGCCACTGTATATACAATATAACGTGTGTGCGCGGGCATTAGCCGCTGTATATACAATATAACGTGTGTGCGGGCATTAGCCGCTGTATATACAATATAACGTGTGCGGGGGCATTAGCCGCTGTATATACAATATAACGTATGCGCGGGCATTAGCCGCTGTATATACAATATAACGTGTGTGCGCGGGCATTAGCCGCTGTATATACAATATAACGTGTGTGCGTGGGCATTAGCTGCTGTATATACAATATAACGTGTGCGCGGGCATTAGCCGCTGTATATACAATATAGCGTGTGCGCGGGCATTAGCCGCTGTATATACAATATAACGTGTGCGCGGGCATTAGCCGCTGTATATACAATATAACGTGTGTGCGTGGGCATTAGCCGCTGTATATACAATATAACGTGTGCGCGGGCATTAGCCGCTATATATATATACAATATAACGTGTGTGCGCGGGCATTAGCCGCTGTATATACAATATAATGTGTGTGCGCGGGCATTAGCTGCTACATATATACAATATAACGTGTGTGCGCGGGCATTAGCCGCTGTATATACAATATAACGTGTGTGCGCGGGCATTAGCCGCTATATATATACAATATAACGTGTGTGCGCGGGCATTAGCCGCTGTATATACAATATAACGTGTGCGCGGGCATTAGCCGCTGTATATACAATATAACGTGTGTGCGCGGGCATTAGCTGCTATATATATACAATATAACGTGTGTGCGCGGGCATTAGCCGCTGTATATACAATATAACGTGTGTGTGCGGGCATTAGCCGCTATATATATACAATATAACGTGTGTGCGCGGGCATTAGCCGCTGTATATACAATATAACGTGTGTGCGCGGGCATTAGCCGCTGTATATACAATATAACGTGTGTGCGCGGGCATTAGCCGCTGTATATACAATATAACGTGTGTGCGCGGGCATTAGCCGCTGTATATACAATATAACGTGTGTGCGCGGGCATTAGCCGCTGTATATACAATATAACGTGTGTGCGCGGGCATTAGCTGCTGTATATACAATATAACGTGTGCGCGGGCATTAGCCGCTGTATATACAATATAACGTGTGTGCGCGGGCATTAGCCGCTGTATATACAATATAACGTGTGTGCGCGGGCATTAGCTGCTGTATATACAATATAACGTGTGCGCGCATTAGCTGCTGTATATACAATATAACGTGTGCGCGGGCATTAGCCGCTGTATATACAATATAACGTGTGTGCGCGGGCATTAGCCGCTGTATATACAATATAACGTGTGCGCGGGCATTAGCCGCTGTATATACAATATAACGTGTGTGCGCGGGCATTAGCCGCTGTATATACAATATAACGTGTGCGCGGGCATTAGCCGCTGTATATACAATATAACGTGTGCGCGGGCATTAGCCGCTGTATATACAATATAACGTGTGCGCGGGCATTAGCTGCTGTATATACAATATAACGTGTGCGCGGGCATTAGCCGCTGTATATACAATATAGCGTGTGCGCGCATTAGCTGCTGTATATACAATATAACGTGTGTGCGCGGGCATTAGCCGCTGTATATACAATATAACGTGTGTGCGCGCATTAGCCGCTGTATATACAATATAACGTGTGTGTGGGCATTAGCCGCTGTATATACAATATAACGTGTGTGCGCGGGCATTAGCCGCTGTATATACAATATAATGTGTGTGCGCGGGCATTAGCCGCTGTATATACAATATAACGTGTGTGCGCGGGCATTAGCCGCTATATATATACAATATAACGTGTGTGCGCGGGCATTAGCCGCTATATATATACAATATAACGTGTGTGCGCGGGCATTAGCCGCTATATATATACAATATAACGTGTGTGCGTGGGCATTAGCCGCTATATATATACAATATAACGTGTGTGCGGGGGCATTAGCCGCTATATATATACAATATAACGTGTGTGCGCGGGCATTAGCCGCTATATATATATACAATATTTTGTGTGTGCGCGGGCATTAGCCGCTGTATATACAATATAACGTGTGTGCGCGGGCATTAGCCGCTGTATATACAATATAACGTGTGTGTGCGGGCATTAGCCGCTGTATATACAATATAACGTGTGTGCGCGGGCATTAGCCCCTGTATATACAATATAACGTGTGTGCGCGGGCATTAGCCGCTGTATATACAATATAACGTGTGTGCGGGCATTAGCCGCTATATATATACAATATAACGTGTGTGCGCGGGCATTAGCCGCTGTATATACAATATAACGTGTGTGCGCGGGCATTAGCCGCTATATATATACAATATAACGTGTGTGCGCGGGCATTAGCCGCTGTATATACAATATAACGTGTGTGCGCGGGCATTAGCCGCTGTATATACAATATAACGTGTGCAGGGGCATTAGCCGCTGTATATACAATATAACGTGTGTGCGCGGGCATTAGTCGCTGTATATACAATATAACGTGTGTGCGCGGGCATTAGCCGCTGTATATACAATATAACGTGTGTGCGCGGGCATTAGCCGCTGTATATACAATATAACGTGTGTGCGCGGGCATTAGCCGCTGTATATACAATATAACGTGTGTGCGCGGGCATTAGCCGCTGTATATACAATATAACGTGTGCGGGGGCATTAGCCGCTGTATATACAATATAACGTGTGTGCGCGGGCATTAGCCCCTGTATATACAATATAACGTGTGCGCATTAGCCGCTGTATATACAATATAACGTGTGTGCGCGGGCATTAGCCGCTGTATATACAATATAACGTGTGTGCGCGGGCATTAGCCGCTGTATATACAATATAACGTGTGTGCGCGGGCATTAGCCGCTGTATATACAATATAACGTGTGCGGGGGCATTAGCCGCTGTATATACAATATAACGTGTGTGCGCGGGCATTAGTCGCTGTATATACAATATAACGTGTGTGCGCGGGCATTAGCCGCTGTATATACAATATAACGTGTGTGCGCGGGCATTAGCCGCTGTATATACAATATAACGTGTGTGCGCGGGCATTAGCCGCTGTATATACAATATAACGTGTGTGCGCGGGCATTAGCCGCTGTATATACAATATAACGTGTGCGGGGGCATTAGCCGCTGTATATACAATATAACGTGTGTGCGCGGGCATTAGCCCCTGTATATACAATATAACGTGTGCGCATTAGCCGCTGTATATACAATATAACGTGTGTGCGCGGGCATTAGCCGCTGTATATACAATATAACGTGTGTGCGCGGGCATTAGCCGCTGTATATACAATATAACGTGTGCGCGGGCATTAGCCGCTGTATATACAATATAACGTGTGCGCGGGCATTAGCCGCTGTATATACAATATAACGTGTGTGCGCGGGCATTAGCCGCTGAATATACAATATAACGTGTGCGCGCGGGCATTAGCCGCTGTATATACAATATAACGTGTGCGCGCGGGCATTAGCCGCTGTAAATACAATATAACGTGTGCGCGGGCATTAGCCGCTGTATATACAATATAACGTGTGTGCGCGGGCATTAGCCGCTGTATATACAATATAACGTGTGTGCGCGGGCATTAGCCGCTGTATATACAATATAACGTGTGTGCGCGGGCATTAGCCGCTGTATATACAATATAACGTGTGCGCGGGCATTAGCCGCTGTATATACAATATAACGTGTGTGCGCGGGCATTAGCCGCTGTATATACAATATAACGTGTGCGCGGGCATTAGCTTCTGTATATACAATATAACGTGTGCGCGGGCATTAGCCGCTGTATATACAATATAGCGTGTGCGCGGGCATTAGCCGCTGTATATACAATATAACGTGTGCGCGGGCATTAGCCGCTGTATATACAATATAACGTGTGCGCGGGCATTAGCCGCTATATATATATACAATATAACGTGTGTGCGCGGGCATTAGCCGCTGTATATACAATATAATGTGTGTGCGCGGGCATTAGCCGCTGTATATACAATATAATGTGTGCGCGCGGGCATTAGCCGCTGTATATACAATATAACGTGTGTGCGGGCATTAGCTGCTGTATATACAATATAACGTGTGTGCGCGGGCATTAGCCGCTGTATATACAATATAACGTGTGTGCGCGGGCATTAGCCGCTATATATATACAATATAACGTGTGTGCGCGGGCATTAGCCGCTGTATATACAATATAACGTGTGTGCGCGGGCATTAGCCGCTGTATATACAATATAACGTGTGCGCGGGCATTAGCCGCTGTATATACAATATAACGTGTGTGCGCGGGCATTAGCCGCTGTATATACAATATAACGTGTGCGCGGGCATTAGCCGCTGTATATACAATATAACGTGTGTGCGCGGGCATTAGCCGCTGTATTTACAATATAACGTGTGTGCGCGGGCATTAGCCGCTGTATATACAATATAACGTGTGTGCGCGGGCATTAGCCGCTGTATATACAATATAACGTGTGTGCGCGGGCATTAGCCGCTGTATATACAATATAACGTGTGTGCACGGGCATTAGCCGCTATATATATACAATATAACGTGTGTGCGCGGGCATTAGCCGCTGTATATACAATATAACGTGTGTGCGCGGGCATTAGCCGCTGTATATACAATATAACGTGTGCGGGGGCATTAGCCGCTGTATATACAATATAACGTGTGTGCGCGGGCATTAGCCGCTGTATATACAATATAACGTGTGTGCGCGGGCATTAGCCGCTGTATATACAATATAACGTGTGCGCGGGCATTAGCCGCTGTATATACAATATAACGTGTGTGCGCGGGCATTAGCCGCTGTATATACAATATAACGTGTGCGCGGGCATTAGCCGCTGTATATACAATATAACGTGTGTGCGCGGGCATTAGCCGCTGTATATACAATATAACGTGTGCGCGGGCATTAGCCGCTGTATATACAATATAGCGTGTGCGCGGGCATTAGCCGCTGTATATACAATATAACGTGTGCGCGGGCATTAGCCGCTGTATATACAATATAACGTGTGCGCGGGCATTAGCCGCGATATATATACAATATAACGTGTGTGCGCGGGCATTAGCCGCTGTATATACAATATAACGTGTGTGCGCGGGCATTAGCCGCTATATATATACAATATAACGTGTGTGCGCGGGCATTAGCCGCTATATATATACAATATAACGTGTGTGCGCGGGCATTAGCCGCTATATATATACAATATAACGTGTGTGCGCGGGCATTAGCCGCTATATATATACAATATAACGTGTGTGCGGGCATTAGCCGCTGTATATACAATATAACGTGTGTGCGCGGGCATTAGCCGCTGTATATACAATATAACGTGTGCGCGGGCATTAGCCGCTATATATATACAATATAACGTGTGTGCGCGGGCATTAGCCGCTATATATATACACAATATAACGTGTGTGCGCGGGCATTAGCCGCTATATATATACAATATAACGTGTGTGCGGGCATTAGCCGCTGTATATACAATATAACGTGTGCGGGCATTAGCCGCTGTATATACAATATAACGTGTGCGCGGGCATTAGCCGCTGTATATACAATATAACGTGTGTGCGCGGGCATTAGCCGCTGTATATACAATATAACGTGTGCGCGGGCATTAGCCGCTGTATATACAATATAACGTGTGCGGTGGCATTAGCCGCTGTATATACAATATAACGTGTGCGCGGGCATTAGCCGCTGTATATACAATATAACGTGTGCGCGGGCATTAGCCGCTGTATATACAATATAACGTGTGTGCGCGGGCATTAGCCGCTGTATATACAATATAACGTGTGCGCGGGCATTAGCCGCTGTATATACAATATAACGTGTGCGCGGGCATTAGCCGCTGTATATACAATATAACGTGTGCGGTGGCATTAGCCGCTGTATATACAATATAACGTGTGTGCGCGGGCATTAGCCGCTGTATATACAATATAACGTGTGCGCGGGCATTAGCCGCTGTATATACAATATAACGTGTGTGTGTGGGCATTAGCCGCTGTATATACAATATAACGTGTGCGCGAGCATTAGCCGCTGTATATACAATATAACGTGTGTGCGCGCGCATTAGCCGCTGTATATACAATATAACGTGTGTGCGCGGGCATTAGCCGCTGTATATACAATATAACGTGTGTGCGCGGGCATTAGCCGCTGTATATACAATATAACGTGTGTGCGCGGGCATTAGCCGCTGTATATACAATATAACGTGTGTGCGCGGGCATTAGCCGCTGTATATACAATATAACGTGTGTGCGCGGGCATTAGCCGCTGTATATACAATATAACGTGTGCGGGGGCATTAGCCCCTGTATATACAATATAACGTGTGTGCGCGGGCATTAGCCGCTGTATATACAATATAACGTGTGTGCGCGGGCATTAGCCGCTGTATATACAATATAACGTGTGTTCGCGGGCATTAGCCGCTGTATATACAATATAACGTGTGTGCGCGGGCATTAGCCGCTGTATATACAATATAACGTGTGCGCGGGCATTCGCCGCTGTATATACAATATAACGTGTGCGGGGGCATTAGCCCCTGTATATACAATATAACGTGTGTGCGCGGGCATTAGCCCCTGTATATACAATATAACGTGTGTGCGCGGGCATTAGCCGCTGTATATACAATATAACGTGTGTGCGCGGGCATTAGCCGCTGTATATACAATATAACGTGTGTGCGCGGGCATTAGCCGCTGTATATACAATATAACGTGTGCGGGGGCATTAGCCGCTGTATATACAATATAACGTGTGCGGGCATTAGCCGCCGTATATACAATATAACGTGTGCGGGCATTAGCCGCTGTATATACAATATAACGTGTGTGCGCGGGCATTAGCCGCTGTATATACAATATAACGTGTGTGCGCGGGCATTAGCCGCTGTATATACAATATAACGTGTGCGCGGGCATTCGCCGCTGTATATACAATATAACGTGTGTGCGCGGGCATTAGCCGCTGTATATACAATATAACGTGTGTGCGCGGGCATTAGCCGCTGTGTATACAATATAACGTGTGTGCGCGGGCATTAGCTGCTGTATATACAATATAACGTGTGCGCATTAGCCGCTGTATATACAATATAACGTGTGCGTGGGCATTAGCCGCTGTATATACAATTTAACGTGTGTGTGCGGGCATTAGCCGCTGTATATACAATATAACGTGTGCGCGGGCATTAGCCGCTGTATATACAATATAACGTGTGTGCGCGGGCATTAGCCGCTGTATATACAATATAACGTGTGCGCGCGGGCATTAGCCGCTGTATATACAATATAACGTGTGTGCGCGGGCATTAGCCGCTGTATATACAATATAACGTGTGCGCGGGCATTAGCCGCTGTATATACAATATAACGTGTGCGCGGGCATTAGCCGCTGTATATACAATATAACGTGTGTGCGCGGGCATTAGCCGCTGTATATACAATATAACGTGTGCGCGCGGGCATTAGCCGCTGTATATACAATATAACGTGTGTGCGCGGGCATTAGCCGCTGTATATACAATATAACGTGTGCGCGGGCATTAGCCGCTGTATATACAATATAACGTGTGCGCGGGCATTAGCCGCTGTATATACAATATAACGTGTGCGCGGGCATTAGCCGCTGTATATACAATATAACGTGTGTGCGCGGGCATTAGCCGCTGTATATACAATATAACGTGTGTGCGCGGGCATTAGCCGCTGTATATACAATATAACGTGTGCGCGGGCATTAGCCGCTGTTTATACAATATAACGTGTGTGCGCGGGCATTAGCCGCTGTATATACAATATAACGTTTGCGCGCGGGCATTAGCCGCTGTATATACAATATAACGTGTGTGCGCGGGCATTAGCCGCTGTATATACAATATAACGTGTGCGCGGGCATTAGCCGCTGTATATACAATATAACGTGTGCGCGGGCATTAGCCGCTGTATATACAATATAACGTGTGTGCGCGGGCATTAGCCGCTGTATATACAATATAACGTGTGCGCGGGCATTAGCCGCTGTATATACAATATAACGTGTGTGCGCGGGCATTAGCCGCTGTATATACAATATAACGTGTGTGCGCGGGCATTAGCCGCTGTATATACAATATAACGTGTGTGTGGGCATTAGCCGCTGTATATACAATATAACGTGTGTGCGCGGGCATTAGCTGCTGTATATACAATATAACGTGTGTGCGCGGGCATTAGCCGCTGTATATACAATATAACGTGTGTGCGGGCATTAGCCGCTGTATATACAATATAACGTGTGCGCATTAGCCGCTGTATATACAATATAACGTGTGTGCGCGGGCATTAGCCGCTGTATATACAATATAACGTGTGTGCGGGCATTAGCCGCTGTATATACACAATATAACGTGTGCGCGGGCATTAGCCGCTGTATATACAATATAACGTGTGTGCGCGGGCATTAGCCGCTGTATATACAATATAACGTGTGTGCGCGGGCATTAGCCGCTGTATATACAATATAACGTGTGTGCGCGGGCATTCGCCGCTGTATATACAATATAACGTGTGGGCATTAGCCGCTGTATATACAATATAACGTGTGCGCGGGCATTAGCCGCTGTATATACAATATAACGTGTGTGCGCGGGCATTAGCCGCTGTATATACAATATAACGTGTGCGCATTAGCCACTGTATATACAATATAACGTGTGTGCGCGGGCATTAGCCGCTGTATATACAATATAACGTGTGTGCGGGCATTAGCCGCTGTATATACAATATAACGTGTGCGCGGGCATTAGCCGCTGTATATACAATATAACGTGTGTGCGCGGGCATTAGCCGCTGTATATACAATATAACGTGTGTGCGCGGGCATTAGCCGCTGTATATACAATATAACGTGTGTGCGCGGGCATTAGCCGCTGTATATACAATATAACGTGTGTGCGCGGGCATTAGCTGCTGTATATACAATATAACGTGTGTGCGCGGGCATTAGCCGCTATATATACAATATAACGTGTGTGCGCGGGCATTAGCCGCTGTATATACAATATAACGTGTGCGCGGGCATTAGCCGCTGTATATACAATATAACGTGTGCGCGGGCATTAGCCGCTGTATATACAATATAACGTGTGTGCGCGGGCATTAGCCGCTGTATATACAATATAACGTGTGTGCGCGGGCATTAGCCGCTGTATATACAATATAACGTGTGCGCGGGCATTAGCCGCTGTATATACAATATAACGTGTGCGCGGGCATTAGCCGCTGTATATACAATATAACGTGTGTGCGCGGGCATTAGCCGCTGTATATACAATATAACGTGTGTGCGGGCATTAGCTGCTGTATATACAATATAACGTGTGCGCGGGCATTAGCCGCTGTATATACAATATAACGTGTGTGCGCGGGCATTAGCCGCTGTATATACAATATAACGTGTGTGCGCGGGCATTAGCCGCTGTATATACAATATAACGTGTGTGCGCGGGCATTAGCCGCTGTATATACAATATAACGTGTGCGCGGGCATTAGCCGCTGTATATACAATATAACGTGTGCGCGGGCATTAGCCGCTGTATATACAATATAACGTGTGTGCGCGGGCATTAGCCGCTGTATATACAATATAATGTGTGCGCGGGCATTAGCCGCTGTATATACAATATAATGTGTGTGCGCGGGCATTAGCCGCTGTATATACAATATAACGTGTGCGCGGGCATTAGCCGCTGTATATACAATATAATGTGTGTGCGCGGGCATTAGCCGCTGTATATACAATATAACGTGTGTGCGCGGGCATTAGCCGCTGTATATACAATATAACGTGTGCGCGGGCATTAGCCGCTGTTTATACAATATAACGTGTGTGCGCGGGCATTAGCCGCTGTATATACAATATAACGTTTGCGCGCGGGCATTAGCCGCTGTATATACAATATAACGTGTGTGCGCGGGCATTAGCCGCTGTATATACAATATAACGTGTGCGCGGGCATTAGCCGCTGTATATACAATATAACGTGTGCGCGGGCATTAGCCGCTGTATATACAATATAACGTGTGTGCGCGGGCATTAGCCGCTGTATATACAATATAACGTGTGCGCGGGCATTAGCCGCTGTATATACAATATAACGTGTGTGCGCGGGCATTAGCCGCTGTATATACAATATAACGTGTGTGCGCGGGCATTAGCCGCTGTATATACAATATAACGTGTGTGTGGGCATTAGCCGCTGTATATACAATATAACGTGTGTGCGCGGGCATTAGCTGCTGTATATACAATATAACGTGTGTGCGCGGGCATTAGCCGCTGTATATACAATATAACGTGTGTGCGGGCATTAGCCGCTGTATATACAATATAACGTGTGCGCATTAGCCGCTGTATATACAATATAACGTGTGTGCGCGGGCATTAGCCGCTGTATATACAATATAACGTGTGTGCGGGCATTAGCCGCTGTATATACACAATATAACGTGTGCGCGGGCATTAGCCGCTGTATATACAATATAACGTGTGTGCGCGGGCATTAGCCGCTGTATATACAATATAACGTGTGTGCGCGGGCATTAGCCGCTGTATATACAATATAACGTGTGTGCGCGGGCATTCGCCGCTGTATATACAATATAACGTGTGGGCATTAGCCGCTGTATATACAATATAACGTGTGCGCGGGCATTAGCCGCTGTATATACAATATAACGTGTGTGCGCGGGCATTAGCCGCTGTATATACAATATAACGTGTGCGCATTAGCCACTGTATATACAATATAACGTGTGTGCGCGGGCATTAGCCGCTGTATATACAATATAACGTGTGTGCGGGCATTAGCCGCTGTATATACAATATAACGTGTGCGCGGGCATTAGCCGCTGTATATACAATATAACGTGTGTGCGCGGGCATTAGCCGCTGTATATACAATATAACGTGTGTGCGCGGGCATTAGCCGCTGTATATACAATATAACGTGTGTGCGCGGGCATTAGCCGCTGTATATACAATATAACGTGTGTGCGCGGGCATTAGCTGCTGTATATACAATATAACGTGTGTGCGCGGGCATTAGCCGCTATATATACAATATAACGTGTGTGCGCGGGCATTAGCCGCTGTATATACAATATAACGTGTGCGCGGGCATTAGCCGCTGTATATACAATATAACGTGTGCGCGGGCATTAGCCGCTGTATATACAATATAACGTGTGTGCGCGGGCATTAGCCGCTGTATATACAATATAACGTGTGTGCGCGGGCATTAGCCGCTGTATATACAATATAACGTGTGCGCGGGCATTAGCCGCTGTATATACAATATAACGTGTGCGCGGGCATTAGCCGCTGTATATACAATATAACGTGTGTGCGCGGGCATTAGCCGCTGTATATACAATATAACGTGTGTGCGGGCATTAGCTGCTGTATATACAATATAACGTGTGCGCGGGCATTAGCCGCTGTATATACAATATAACGTGTGTGCGCGGGCATTAGCCGCTGTATATACAATATAATGTGTGTGCGCGGCATTAGCCGCTGTATATACAATATAACGTGTGCGGGGGCATTAGCCCCTGTATATACAATATAACGTGTGTGCGCGGGCATTAGCCGCTGTATATACAATATAACGTGTGTGCGCGGGCATTAGCCGCTGTATATACAATATAACGTGTGTGCGGGCATTAGCTGCTGTATATACAATATAACGTGTGCGTGGGCATTAGCCACTGTATATACAATATAACGTGTGTGCGCGGGCATTAGCCGCTGTATATACAATATAACGTGTGTGCGCGGGCATTAGCCGCTGTATATACAATATAACGTGTGTGCGCGGGCATTAGCCGCTGTATATACAATATAACGTGTGCGCGGGCATTAGCCGCTGTATATACAATATAACGTGTGTGCGCGGGCATTAGCCGCTGTATATACAATATAACGTGTGTGCGCGGGCATTAGCCGCTGTATATACAATATAACGTGTGTGCGCGGGCATTAGCCGCTGTATATACAATATAACGTGTGCGCGGGCATTAGCCGCTGTATATACAATATAACGTGTGCGCGGGCATTAGCCGCTGTATATACAATATAACGTGTGGGCATTAGCCGCTGTATATACAATATAACGTGTGTGCGCGGGCATTAGCCGCTGTATATACAATATAACGTGTGTGCGCGGGCATTAGCCGCTGTATATACAATATAACGTGTGTGCGCGGGCATTAGCCGCTGTATATACAATATAACGTGTGCGCGGGCATTAGCCGCTGTATATACAATATAACGTGTGCGCGGGCATTAGCCGCTGTATATACAATATAACGTGTGCGCGGGCATTAGCCGCTGTATATACAATATAACGTGTGCGCGGGCATTAGCCGCTGTATATACAATATAACGTGTGTGCGCGGGCATTAGCCGCTGTATATACAATATAACGTGTGCGCGGGCATTAGCCGCTGTATATACAATATAACGTGTGGGCATTAGCCGCTGTATATACAATATAACGTGTGCGGGCATTAGCCGCTGTATATACAATATAACGTGTGTGCGCGGGCATTAGCCGCTGTATATACAATATAACGTGTGCGCGGGCATTAGCCGCTATATATATACAATATAACGTGTGTGCGCGGGCATTAGCCGCTATATATATACACAATATAACGTGTGTGCGCGGGCATTAGCCGCTATATATATACAATATAACGTGTGTGCGGGCATTAGCCGCTGTATATACAATATAACGTGTGCGGGCATTAGCCGCTGTATATACAATATAACGTGTGCGCGGGCATTAGCCGCTGTATATACAATATAACGTGTGTGCGCGGGCATTAGCCGCTGTATATACAATATAACGTGTGCGCGGGCATTAGCCGCTGTATATACAATATAACGTGTGCGGTGGCATTAGCCGCTGTATATACAATATAACGTGTGTGCGCGGGCATTAGCCGCTGTATATACAATATAACGTGTGCGCGGGCATTAGCCGCTGTATATACAATATAACGTGTGTGTGTGGGCATTAGCCGCTGTATATACAATATAACGTGTGCGCGAGCATTAGCCGCTGTATATACAATATAACGTGTGTGCGCGCATTAGCCGCTGTATATACAATATAACGTGTGTGCGCGGGCATTAGCCGCTGTATATACAATATAACGTGTGTGCGGGCATTAGCCGCTGTATATACAATATAACGTGTGTGCGCGGGCATTAGCCGCTGTATATACAATATAACGTGTGTGCGCGGGCATTAGCCGCTGTATATACAATATAACGTGTGTGCGCGGGCATTAGCCGCTGTATATACAATATAACGTGTGTGCGCGGGCATTAGCCGCTGTATATACAATATAACGTGTGTGCGCGGGCATTAGCCGCTGTATATACAATATAACGTGTGCGGGGGCATTAGCCCCTGTATATACAATATAACGTGTGTGCGCGGGCATTAGCCCCTGTATATACAATATAACGTGTGTGCGCGGGCATTAGCCGCTGTATATACAATATAACGTGTGTGCGCGGGCATTAGCCGCTGTATATACAATATAACGTGTGTGCCTGGGCATTAGCCGCTGTATATACAATATAACGTGTGCGGGGGCATTAGCCGCTGTATATACAATATAACGTGTGCGGGCATTAGCCGCTGTATATACAATATAACGTGTGCGGGCATTAGCCGCTGTATATACAATATAACGTGTGTGCGCGGGCATTAGCCGCTGTATATACAATATAACGTGTGTGCGCGGGCATTAGCCGCTGTATATACAATATAACGTTTGCGCGGGCATTCGCCGCTGTATATACAATATAACGTGTGTGCGCGGGCATTAGCCGCTGTATATACAATATAACGTGTGTGCGCGGGCATTAGCCGCTGTATATACAATATAACGTGTGTGCGCGGGCATTAGCTGCTGTATATACAATATAACGTGTGCGCATTAGCCGCTGTATATACAATATAACGTGTGCGTGGGCATTAGCCGCTGTATATACAATTTAACGTGTGTGCGCGGGCATTAGCCGCTGTATATACAATATAACGTGTGCGCGGGCATTAGCCGCTGTATATACAATATAACGTGTGCGCGCGGGCATTAGCCGCTGTATATACAATATAACGTGTGTGCGCGGGCATTAGCCGCTGTATATACAATATAACGTGTGCGCGGGCATTAGCCGCTGTATATACAATATAACGTGTGCGCGGGCATTAGCCGCTGTATATACAATATAACGTGTGTGCGCGGGCATTAGCCGCTGTATATACAATATAATGTGTGTGCGCGGGCATTAGCCGCTGTATATACAATATAACGTGTGTGCGCGGGCATTAGCCGCTGTATATACAATATAACGTGTGCGCGGGCATTAGCCGCTGTTTATACAATATAACGTGTGTGCGCGGGCATTAGCCGCTGTATATACAATATAACGTTTGCGCGCGGGCATTAGCCGCTGTATATACAATATAACGTGTGTGCGCGGGCATTAGCCGCTGTATATACAATATAACGTGTGCGCGGGCATTAGCCGCTGTATATACAATATAACGTGTGCGCGGGCATTAGCCGCTGTATATACAATATAACGTGTGTGCGCGGGCATTAGCCGCTGTATATACAATATAACGTGTGCGCGGGCATTAGCCGCTGTATATACAATATAACGTGTGTGCGCGGGCATTAGCCGCTGTATATACAATATAACGTGTGTGCGCGGGCATTAGCCGCTGTATATACAATATAACGTGTGTGTGGGCATTAGCCGCTGTATATACAATATAACGTGTGTGCGCGGGCATTAGCTGCTGTATATACAATATAACGTGTGTGCGCGGGCATTAGCCGCTGTATATACAATATAACGTGTGTGCGGGCATTAGCCGCTGTATATACAATATAACGTGTGCGCATTAGCCGCTGTATATACAATATAACGTGTGTGCGCGGGCATTAGCCGCTGTATATACAATATAACGTGTGTGCGGGCATTAGCCGCTGTATATACACAATATAACGTGTGCGCGGGCATTAGCCGCTGTATATACAATATAACGTGTGTGCGCGGGCATTAGCCGCTGTATATACAATATAACGTGTGTGCGCGGGCATTAGCCGCTGTATATACAATATAACGTGTGTGCGCGGGCATTCGCCGCTGTATATACAATATAACGTGTGGGCATTAGCCGCTGTATATACAATATAACGTGTGCGCGGGCATTAGCCGCTGTATATACAATATAACGTGTGTGCGCGGGCATTAGCCGCTGTATATACAATATAACGTGTGCGCATTAGCCACTGTATATACAATATAACGTGTGTGCGCGGGCATTAGCCGCTGTATATACAATATAACGTGTGTGCAGGCATTAGCCGCTGTATATACAATATAACGTGTGCGCGGGCATTAGCCGCTGTATATACAATATAACGTGTGTGCGCGGGCATTAGCCGCTGTATATACAATATAACGTGTGCGCGGGCATTAGCCGCTGTATATACAATATAACGTGTGTGCGCGGGCATTAGCCGCTGTATATACAATATAACGTGTGTGCGCGGGCATTAGCCGCTGTATATACAATATAACGTGTGTGCGCGGGCATTAGCCGCTGTATATACAATATAACGTGTGCGCGGGCATTAGCCGCTGTATATACAATATAACGTGTGCGCGGGCATTAGCCGCTGTATATACAATATAACGTGTGCGCGGGCATTAGCCGCTGTATATACAATATAACGTGTGTGCGCGGGCATTAGCCGCTGTATATACAATATAACGTGTGCGCGGGCATTAGCCGCTGTATATACAATATAACGTGTGGGCATTAGCCGCTGTATATACAATATAACGTGTGCGGGCATTAGCCGGTGTATATACAATATAACGTGTGTGCGCGGGCATTAGCCGCTGTATATACAATATAACGTGTGCGCGGGCATTAGCCGCTATATATATACAATATAACGTGTGTGCGCGGGCATTAGCCGCTATATATATACACAATATAACGTGTGTGCGCGGGCATTAGCCGCTATATATATACAATATAACGTGTGTGCGGGCATTAGCCGCTGTATATACAATATAACGTGTGCGGGCATTAGCCGCTGTATATACAATATAACGTGTGCGCGGGCATTAGCCGCTGTATATACAATATAACGTGTGTGCGCGGGCATTAGCCGCTGTATATACAATATAACGTGTGCGCGGGCATTAGCCGCTGTATATACAATATAACGTGTGCGGTGGCATTAGCCGCTGTATATACAATATAACGTGTGTGCGCGGGCATTAGCCGCTGTATATACAATATAACGTGTGCGCGGGCATTAGCCGCTGTATATACAATATAACGTGTGTGTGTGGGCATTAGCCGCTGTATATACAATATAACGTGTGCGCGAGCATTAGCCGCTGTATATACAATATAACGTGTGTGCGCGCATTAGCCGCTGTATATACAATATAACGTGTGTGCGCGGGCATTAGCCGCTGTATATACAATATAACGTGTGTGCGGGCATTAGCCGCTGTATATACAATATAACGTGTGTGCGCGGGCATTAGCCGCTGTATATACAATATAACGTGTGTGCGCGGGCATTAGCCGCTGTATATACAATATAACGTGTGTGCGCGGGCATTAGCCGCTGTATATACAATATAACGTGTGTGCGCGGGCATTAGCCGCTGTATATACAATATAACGTGTGTGCGCGGGCATTAGCCGCTGTATATACAATATAACGTGTGCGGGGGCATTAGCCCCTGTATATACAATATAACGTGTGTGCGCGGGCATTAGCCCCTGTATATACAATATAACGTGTGTGCGCGGGCATTAGCCGCTGTATATACAATATAACGTGTGTGCGCGGGCATTAGCCGCTGTATATACAATATAACGTGTGTGCGCGGGCATTAGCCGCTGTATATACAATATAACGTGTGCGGGGGCATTAGCCGCTGTATATACAATATAACGTGTGCGGGCATTAGCCGCTGTATATACAATATAACGTGTGCGGGCATTAGCCGCTGTATATACAATATAACGTGTGTGCGCGGGCATTAGCCGCTGTATATACAATATAACGTGTGTGCGCGGGCATTAGCCGCTGTATATACAATATAACGTGTGCGCGGGCATTCGCCGCTGTATATACAATATAACGTGTGTGCGCGGGCATTAGCCGCTGTATATACAATATAACGTGTGTGCGCGGGCATTAGCCGCTGTATATACAATATAACGTGTGTGCGCGGGCATTAGCTGCTGTATATACAATATAACGTGAGCGCATTAGCCGCTGTATATACAATATAACGTGTGCGTGGGCATTAGCCGCTGTATATACAATTTAACGTGTGTGCGCGGGCATTAGCCGCTGTATATACAATATAACGTGTGCGCGGGCATTAGCCGCTGTATATACAATATAACGTGTGCGCGCGGGCATTAGCCGCTGTATATACAATATAACGTGTGTGCGCGGGCATTAGCCGCTGTATATACAATATAACGTGTGCGCGGGCATTAGCCGCTGTATATACAATATAACGTGTGCGCGGGCATTAGCCGCTGTATATACAATATAACGTGTGTGCGCGGGCATTAGCCGCTGTATATACAATATAATGTGTGTGCGCGGGCATTAGCCGCTGTATATACAATATAACGTGTGTGCGCGGGCATTAGCCGCTGTATATACAATATAACGTGTGCGCGGGCATTAGCCGCTGTTTATACAATATAACGTGTGTGCGCGGGCATTAGCCGCTGTATATACAATATAACGTTTGCGCGCGGGCATTAGCCGCTGTATATACAATATAACGTGTGTGCGCGGGCATTAGCCGCTGTATATACAATATAACGTGTGCGCGGGCATTAGCCGCTGTATATACAATATAACGTGTGCGCGGGCATTAGCCGCTGTATATACAATATAACGTGTGTGCGCGGGCATTAGCCGCTGTATATACAATATAACGTGTGCGCGGGCATTAGCCGCTGTATATACAATATAACGTGTGTGCGCGGGCATTAGCCGCTGTATATACAATATAACGTGTGTGCGCGGGCATTAGCCGCTGTATATACAATATAACGTGTGTGTGGGCATTAGCCGCTGTATATACAATATAACGTGTGTGCGCGGGCATTAGCTGCTGTATATACAATATAACGTGTGTGCGCGGGCATTAGCCGCTGTATATACAATATAACGTGTGTGCGGGCATTAGCCGCTGTATATACAATATAACGTGTGCGCATTAGCCGCTGTATATACAATATAACGTGTGTGCGCGGGCATTAGCCGCTGTATATACAATATAACGTGTGTGCGGGCATTAGCCGCTGTATATACACAATATAACGTGTGCGCGGGCATTAGCCGCTGTATATACAATATAACGTGTGTGCGCGGGCATTAGCCGCTGTATATACAATATAACGTGTGTGCGCGGGCATTAGCCGCTGTTTATACAATATAACGTGTGTGCGCGGGCATTCGCCGCTGTATATACAATATAACGTGTGGGCATTAGCCGCTGTATATACAATATAACGTGTGCGCGGGCATTAGCCGCTGTATATACAATATAACGTGTGTGCGCGGGCATTAGCCGCTGTATATACAATATAACGTGTGCGCATTAGCCACTGTATATACAATATAACGTGTGTGCGCGGGCATTAGCCGCTGTATATACAATATAACGTGTGTGCGGGCATTAGCCGCTGTATATACAATATAACGTGTGCGCGGGCATTAGCCGCTGTATATACAATATAACGTGTGTGCGCGGGCATTAGCCGCTGTATATACAATATAACGTGTGCGCGGGCATTAGCCGCTGTATATACAATATAACGTGTGTGCGCGGGCATTAGCCGCTGTATATACAATATAACGTGTGTGCGCGGGCATTCGCCGCTGTATATACAATATAACGTGTGGGCATTAGCCGCTGTATATACAATATAACGTGTGCGCGGGCATTAGCCGCTGTATATACAATATAACGTGTGTGCGCGGGCATTAGCCGCTGTATATACAATATAACGTGTGCGCATTAGCCACTGTATATACAATATAACGTGTGTGCGCGGGCATTAGCCGCTGTATATACAATATAACGTGTGTGCGGGCATTAGCCGCTGTATATACAATATAACGTGTGCGCGGGCATTAGCCGCTGTATATACAATATAACGTGTGTGCGCGGGCATTAGCCGCTGTATATACAATATAACGTGTGTGCGCGGGCATTAGCCGCTGTATATACAATATAACGTGTGTGCGCGGGCATTAGCTGCTGTATATACAATATAACGTGTGTGCGCGGGCATTAGCCGCTATATATACAATATAACGTGTGTGCGCGGGCATTAGCCGCTGTATATACAATATAACGTGTGCGCGGGCATTAGCCGCTGTATATACAATATAACGTGTGCGCGGGCATTAGCCGCTGTATATACAATATAACGTGTGTGCGCGGGCATTAGCCGCTGTATATACAATATAACGTGTGTGCGCGGGCATTAGCCGCTGTATATACAATATAACGTGTGCGCGGGCATTAGCCGCTGTATATACAATATAACGTGTGCGCGGGCATTAGCCGCTGTATATACAATATAACGTGTGTGTGCGGGCATTAGCCGCTGTATATACAATATAACGTGTGTGCGGGCATTAGCTGCTGTATATACAATATAACGTGTGCGCGGGCATTAGCCGCTGTATATACAATATAACGTGTGTGCGCGGGCATTAGCCGCTGTATATACAATATAACGTGTGTGCGCGGGCATTAGCCGCTGTATATACAATATAACGTGTGCGCGGGCATTAGCCGCTGTATATACAATATAACGTGTGCGCGGGCATTAGCCGCTGTATATACAATATAACGTGTGTGCGCGGGCATTAGCCGCTGTATATACAATATAATGTGTGTGCGCGGGCATTAGCCGCTGTATATACAATATAACGTGTGTGCGCGGGCATTAGCCGCTGTATATACAATATAACGTGTGCGCGGGCATTAGCCGCTGTTTATACAATATAACGTGTGTGCGCGGGCATTAGCCGCTGTATATACAATATAACGTTTGCGCGCGGGCATTAGCCGCTGTATATACAATATAACGTGTGTGCGCGGGCATTAGCCGCTGTATATACAATGTAACGTGTGCGCGGGCATTAGCCGCTGTATATACAATATAACGTGTGCGCGGGCATTAGCCGCTGTATATACAATATAACGTGTGTGCGCGGGCATTAGCCGCTGTATATACAATATAACGTGTGCGCGGGCATTAGCCGCTGTATATACAATATAACGTGTGTGCGCGGGCATTAGCCGCTGTATATACAATATAACGTGTGTGCGCGGGCATTAGCCGCTGTATATACAATATAACGTGTGTGTGGGCATTAGCCGCTGTATATACAATATAACGTGTGTGCGCGGGCATTAGCTGCTGTATATACAATATAACGTGTGTGCGCGGGCATTAGCCGCTGTATATACAATATAACGTGTGTGCGGGCATTAGCCGCTGTATATACAATATAACGTGTGCGCATTAGCCGCTGTATATACAATATAACGTGTGTGCGCGGGCATTAGCCGCTGTATATACAATATAACGTGTGTGCGGGCATTAGCCGCTGTATATACACAATATAACGTGTGCGCGGGCATTAGCCGCTGTATATACAATATAACGTGTGTGCGCGGGCATTAGCCGCTGTATATACAATATAACGTGTGTGCGCGGGCATTAGCCGCTGTATATACAATATAACGTGTGTGCGCGGGCATTCGCCGCTGTATATACAATATAACGTGTGGGCATTAGCCGCTGTATATACAATATAACGTGTGCGCGGGCATTAGCCGCTGTATATACAATATAACGTGTGTGCGCGGGCATTAGCCGCTGTATATACAATATAACGTGTGCGCATTAGCCACTGTATATACAATATAACGTGTGTGCGCGGGCATTAGCCGCTGTATATACAATATAACGTGTGTGCGGGCATTAGCCGCTGTATATACAATATAACGTGTGCGCGGGCATTAGCCGCTGTATATACAATATAACGTGTGTGCGCGGGCATTAGCCGCTGTATATACAATATAACGTGTGTGCGCGGGCATTAGCCGCTGTATATACAATATAACGTGTGTGCGCGGGCATTAGCCGCTGTATATACAATATAACGTGTGTGCGCGGGCATTAGCTGCTGTATATACAATATAACGTGTGTGCGCGGGCATTCGCCGCTATATATACAATATAACGTGTGTGCGCGGGCATTAGCCGCTGTATATACAATATAACGTGTGCGCGGGCATTAGCCGCTGTATATACAATATAACGTGTGCGCGGGCATTAGCCGCTGTATATACAATATAACGTGTGCGCGGGCATTAGCCGCTGTATATACAATATAACGTGTGTGCGCGGGCATTAGCCGCTGTATATACAATATAACGTGTGTGCGGGCATTAGCTGCTGTATATACAATATAACGTGTGCGCGGGCATTAGCCGCTGTATATACAATATAACGTGTGTGCGCGGGCATTAGCCGCTGTATATACAATATAATGTGTGTGCGCGGGCATTAGCCGCTGTATATACAATATAACGTGTGCGGGGGCATTAGCCCCTGTATATACAATATAACGTGTGTGCGCGGGCATTAGCCGCTGTATATACAATATAACGTGTGTGCGCGGGCATTAGCCGCTGTATATACAATATAACGTGTGTGCGGGCATTAGCTGCTGTATATACAATATAACGTGTGCGTGGGCATTAGCCGCTGTATATACAATATAACGTGTGTGCGCGGGCATTAGCCGCTGTATATACAATATAACGTGTGTGCGCGGGCATTAGCCGCTGTATATACAATATAACGTGTGTGCACGGGCATTAGCCGCTGTATATACAATATAACGTGTGTGCGCGGGCATTAGCCGCTGTATATACAATATAACGTGTGTGCGGGCATTAGCCGCTGTATATACAATATAACGTGTGTGCGCGGGCATTAGCCGCTGTATATACAATATAACGTGTGCGCGGGCATTAGCCGCTGTATATACAATATAACGTGTGTGCGCGGGCATTAGCCGCTGTATATACAATATAACGTGTGTGCGCGGGCATTAGCCGCTGTATATACAATATAACGTGTGTGCGCGGGCATTAGCCGCTGTATATACAATATAACGTGTGCGCGGGCATTAGCCGCTGTATATACAATATAACGTGTGCGCGGGCATTAGCCGCTGTATATACAATATAACGTGTGGGCATTAGCCGCTGTATATACAATATAATGTGTGCGCGGGCATTAGCCGCTGTATATACAATATAACGTGTGTGCGCGGGCATTAGCCGCTGTATATACAATATAACGTGTGTGCGCGGGCATTAGCCGCTGTATATACAATATAACGTGTGTGCGCGGGCATTAGCCGCTGTATATACAATATAACGTGTGCGCGGGCATTAGCCGCTGTATATACAATATAACGTGTGCGCGGGCATTAGCCGCTGTATATACAATATAACGTGTGCGCGGGCATTAGCCGCTGTATATACAATATAACGTGTGTGCGCGGGCATTAGCCGCTGTATATACAATATAACGTGTGCGCGGGCATTAGCCGCTGTATATACAATATAACGTGTGGGCATTAGCCGCTGTATATACAATATAACGTGTGCGGGCATTAGCCGCTGTATATACAATATAACGTGTGTGCGCGGGCATTAGCCGCTGTATATACAATATAACGTGTGCGCGGGCATTAGCCGCTATATATATACAATATAACGTGTGTGCGCGGGCATTAGCCGCTATATATATACACAATATAACGTGTGTGCGCGGGCATTAGCCGCTATATATATACAATATAACGTGTGTGCGGGCATTAGCCGCTGTATATACAATATAACGTGTGCGGGCATTAGCCGCTGTATATACAATATAACGTGTGCGCGGGCATTAGCCGCTGTATATACAATATAACGTGTGTGCGCGGGCATTAGCCGCTGTATATACAATATAACGTGTGCGCGGGCATTAGCCGCTGTATATACAATATAACGTGTGCGGTGGCATTAGCCGCTGTATATACAATATAACGTGTGTGCGCGGGCATTAGCCGCTGTATATACAATATAACGTGTGCGCGGGCATTAGCCGCTGTATATACAATATAACGTGTGTGTGTGGGCATTAGCCGCTGTATATACAATATAACGTGTGCGCGAGCATTAGCCGCTGTATATACAATATAACGTGTGTGCGCGCATTAGCCGCTGTATATACAATATAACGTGTGTGCGCGGGCATTAGCCGCTGTATATACAATATAACGTGTGTGCGGGCATTAGCCGCTGTATATACAATATAACGTGTGTGCGCGGGCATTAGCCGCTGTATATACAATATAACGTGTGTGCGCGGGCATTAGCCGCTGTATATACAATATAACGTGTGTGCGCGGGCATTAGCCGCTGTATATACAATATAACGTGTGTGCGCGGGCATTAGCCGCTGTATATACAATATAACGTGTGTGCGCGGGCATTAGCCGCTGTATATACAATATAACGTGTGCGGGGGCATTAGCCCCTGTATATACAATATAACGTGTGTGCGCGGGCATTAGCCCCTGTATATACAATATAACGTGTGTGCGCGGGCATTAGCCGCTGTATATACAATATAACGTGTGTGCGCGGGCATTAGCCGCTGTATATACAATATAACGTGTGTGCCTGGGCATTAGCCGCTGTATATACAATATAACGTGTGCGGGGGCATTAGCCGCTGTATATACAATATAACGTGTGCGGGCATTAGCCGCTGTATATACAATATAACGTGTGCGGGCATTAGCCGCTGTATATACAATATAACGTGTGTGCGCGGGCATTAGCCGCTGTATATACAATATAACGTGTGTGCGCGGGCATTAGCCGCTGTATATACAATATAACGTTTGCGCGGGCATTCGCCGCTGTATATACAATATAACGTGTGTGCGCGGGCATTAGCCGCTGTATATACAATATAACGTGTGTGCGCGGGCATTAGCCGCTGTATATACAATATAACGTGTGTGCGCGGGCATTAGCTGCTGTATATACAATATAACGTGTGCGCATTAGCCGCTGTATATACAATATAACGTGTGCGTGGGCATTAGCCGCTGTATATACAATTTAACGTGTGTGCGCGGGCATTAGCCGCTGTATATACAATATAACGTGTGCGCGGGCATTAGCCGCTGTATATACAATATAACGTGTGCGCGCGGGCATTAGCCGCTGTATATACAATATAACGTGTGTGCGCGGGCATTAGCCGCTGTATATACAATATAACGTGTGCGCGGGCATTAGCCGCTGTATATACAATATAACGTGTGCGCGGGCATTAGCCGCTGTATATACAATATAACGTGTGTGCGCGGGCATTAGCCGCTGTATATACAATATAATGTGTGTGCGCGGGCATTAGCCGCTGTATATACAATATAACGTGTGTGCGCGGGCATTAGCCGCTGTATATACAATATAACGTGTGCGCGGGCATTAGCCGCTGTTTATACAATATAACGTGTGTGCGCGGGCATTAGCCGCTGTATATACAATATAACGTTTGCGCGCGGGCATTAGCCGCTGTATATACAATATAACGTGTGTGCGCGGGCATTAGCCGCTGTATATACAATATAACGTGTGCGCGGGCATTAGCCGCTGTATATACAATATAACGTGTGCGCGGGCATTAGCCGCTGTATATACAATATAACGTGTGTGCGCGGGCATTAGCCGCTGTATATACAATATAACGTGTGCGCGGGCATTAGCCGCTGTATATACAATATAACGTGTGTGCGCGGGCATTAGCCGCTGTATATACAATATAACGTGTGTGCGCGGGCATTAGCCGCTGTATATACAATATAACGTGTGTGTGGGCATTAGCCGCTGTATATACAATATAACGTGTGTGCGCGGGCATTAGCTGCTGTATATACAATATAACGTGTGTGCGCGGGCATTAGCCGCTGTATATACAATATAACGTGTGTGCGGGCATTAGCCGCTGTATATACAATATAACGTGTGCGCATTAGCCGCTGTATATACAATATAACGTGTGTGCGCGGGCATTAGCCACTGTATATACAATATAACGTGTGTGCGGGCATTAGCCGCTGTATATACACAATATAACGTGTGCGCGGGCATTAGCCGCTGTATATACAATATAACGTGTGTGCGCGGGCATTAGCCGCTGTATATACAATATAACGTGTGTGCGCGGGCATTAGCCGCTGTATATACAATATAACGTGTGTGCGCGGGCATTCGCCGCTGTATATACAATATAACGTGTGGGCATTAGCCGCTGTATATACAATATAACGTGTGCGCGGGCATTAGCCGCTGTATATACAATATAACGTGTGTGCGCGGGCATTAGCCGCTGTATATACAATATAACGTGTGCGCATTAGCCACTGTATATACAATATAACGTGTGTGCGCGGGCATTAGCCGCTGTATATACAATATAACGTGTGCGCATTAGCCACTGTATATACAATATAACGTGTGTGTGCGGGCATTAGCCGCTGTATATACAATATAACGTGTGTGCGCGGGCATTAGCCGCTGTATATACAATATAACGTGTGTGCGGGCATTAGCCGCTGTATATACTATATAACGTGTGCGCGGGCATTAGCCGCTGTATATACAATATAACGTGTGTGCGCGGGCATTAGCCGCTGTATATACAATATAACGTGTGCGCGGGCATTAGCCGCTGTATATACAATATAACGTGTGTGCGCGGGCATTAGCCGCTGTATATACAATATAACGTGTGTGCGCGGGCATTAGCTGCTGTATATACAATATAACGTGTGTGCGCGGGCATTAGCCGCTATATATACAATATAACGTGTGTGCGCGGGCATTAGCCGCTGTATATACAATATAACGTGTGCGCGGGCATTAGCCGCTGTATATACAATATAACGTGTGCGCGGGCATTAGCCGCTGTATATACAATATAACGTGTGTGCGCGGGCATTAGCCGCTGTATATACAATATAACGTGTGTGCGCGGGCATTAGCCGCTGTATATACAATATAACGTGTGTGCGCGGGCATTAGCTGCTGTATATACAATATAACGTGTGTGCGCGGGCATTAGCCGCTATATATACAATATAACGTGTGTGCGCGGGCATTAGCCGCTGTATATACAATATAACGTGTGCGCGGGCATTAGCCGCTGTATATACAATATAACGTGTGCGCGGGCATTAGCCGCTGTATATACAATATAACGTGTGTGCGCGGGCATTAGCCGCTGTATATACAATATAACGTGTGTGCGGGCATTAGCTGCTGTATATACAATATAACGTGTGCGCGGGCATTAGCCGCTGTATATACAATATAACGTGTGTGCGCGGGCATTAGCCGCTGTATATACAATATAATGTGTGTGCGCGGGCATTAGCCGCTGTATATACAATATAACGTGTGCGGGGGCATTAGCCCCTGTATATACAATATAACGTGTGTGCGCGGGCATTAGCCGCTGTATATACAATATAACGTGTGTGCGCGGGCATTAGCCGCTGTATATACAATATAACGTGTGTGCGGGCATTAGCTGCTGTATATACAATATAACGTGTGCGTGGGCATTAGCCGCTGTATATACAATATAACGTGTGTGCGCGGGCATTAGCCGCTGTATATACAATATAACGTGTGTGCGCGGGCATTAGCCGCTGTATATACAATATAACGTGTGTGCGTGGGCATTAGCCGCTGTATATACAATATAACGTGTGCGCGGGCATTAGCCGCTGTATATACAATATAACGTGTGTGCGCGGGCATTAGCCACTGTATATACAATATAACGTGTGTGCGCGGGCATTAGCCGCTGTATATACAATATAACGTGTGTGCGCGGGCATTAGCCGCTGTATATACAATATAACGTGTGCGCGGGCATTAGCCGCTGTATATACAATATAACGTGTGCGCGGGCATTAGCCGCTGTATATACAATATAACGTGTGGGCATTAGCCGCTGTATATACAATATAATGTGTGCGCGGGCATTAGCCGCTGTATATACAATATAACGTGTGTGCGCGGGCATTAGCCGCTGTATATACAATATAACGTGTGTGCGCGGGCATTAGCCGCTGTATATACAATATAACGTGTGTGCGCGGGCATTAGCCGCTGTATATACAATATAACGTGTGCGCGGGCATTAGCCGCTGTATATACAATATAACGTGTGCGCGGGCATTAGCCGCTGTATATACAATATAACGTGTGCGCGGGCATTAGCCGCTGTATATACAATATAACGTGTGTGCGCGGGCATTAGCCGCTGTATATACAATATAACGTGTGTGCGTGGGCATTAGCCGCTGTATATACAATATAACGTGTGCGCGGGCATTAGCCGCTGTATATACAATATAACGTGTGTGCGCGGGCATTAGCCGCTGTATATACAATATAACGTGTGTGCGCGGGCATTAGCCGCTGTATATACAATATAACGTGTGCGCGGGCATTAGCCGCTGTATATACAATATAACGTGTGTGCGCGGGCATTAGCCGCTGTATATACAATATAACGTGTGTGCGCGGGCATTAGCCGCTGTATATACAATATAACGTGTGTGCGCGGGCATTAGCCGCTGTATATACAATATAACGTGTGCACGGGCATTAGCTGCTGTATATACAATATAACGTGTGTGCGCGGGCATTAGCCGCTGTATATACAATATAACGTGTGTGCGCGGGCATTAGCCGCTGTATATACAATATAACGTGTGTGCGGGCATTAGCTGCTGTATATACAATATAACGTGTGCATGGGCATTAGCCGCTGTATATACAATATAACGTGTGTGCGCGGGCATTAGCCGCTGTATATACAATATAACGTGTGTGCGCGGGCATTAGCCGCTGTATATACAATATAACGTGTGCGCGGGCATTAGCCGCTGTATATACAATATAACGTGTGCGCGGGCATTAGCCGCTGTATATACAATATAACGTGTGTGCGGGCATTAGCCGCTGTATATACAATATAACGTGTGTGCGCGGGCATTAGCCGCTGTATATACAATATAACGTGTGTGTGCGGGCATTAGCCGCTGTATATACAATATAACGTGTGGGCATTAGCCGCTGTATATACAATATAATGTGTGCGCGGGCATTAGCCGCTGTATATACAATATAACGTGTGTGCGCGGGCATTAGCCGCTGTATATACAATATAACGTGTGTGCGCGGGCATTAGCCGCTGTATATACAATATAACGTGTGTGCGCGGGCATTAGCCGCTGTATATACAATATAACGTGTGCGCGGGCATTAGCCGCTGTATATACAATATAACGTGTGCGCGGGCATTAGCCGCTGTATATACAATATAACGTGTGCGCGGGCATTAGCCGCTGTATATACAATATAACGTGTGCGCGGGCATTAGCCGCTGTATATACAATATAACGTGTGTGCGCGGGCATTAGCCGCTGTATATACAATATAACGTGTGTGCGTGGGCATTAGCCGCTGTATATACAATATAACGTGTGCGCGGGCATTAGCCGCTGTATATACAATATAACGTGTGTGCGCGGGCATTAGCCGCTGTATATACAATATAACGTGTGTGCGCGGGCATTAGCCGCTGTATATACAATATAACGTGTGTGCGCGGGCATTAGCCGCTGTATATACAATATAACGTGTGTGCGCGGGCATTAGCCGCTGTATATACAATATAACGTGTGTGCGCGGGCATTAGCCGCTGTATATACAATATAACGTGTGTGCGCGGGCATTAGCCGCTGTATATACAATATAACGTGTGCACGGGCATTAGCTGCTGTATATACAATATAACGTGTGTGCGCGGGCATTAGCCGCTATATATACAATATAACGTGTGTGCGCGGGCATTAGCCGCTGTATATACAATATAACGTGTGCACGGGCATTAGCTGCTGTATATACAATATGATCTCTGTACACACCACGTTCCGCTCTTTTGTCGCTGGCCGGGTGGGTCTCTTAGCCGTGCGAGCTTCCCCCGCTGTTTTATGTCTTTTTAATGGGGTATAAGTGTGGACATTAGGAAACATTCAGAGCTGTCAGCCTCCGTCATGACGTGAAGTTCGTTGATGCATATTGTGACTCATGCAAGGATATGATGGGACGGGATGATGCACAGCGAGGGGAGGATAATAGGGACAGGATGATGCACAGTGAGGGGAGGATAATAGGGACAGGATGATGCAGAGCGAGGGGAGGATAATAGGGACGGGATGATGCACAGCGAGGGGAGGATAATAGGGACGGGATGATGCACAGCGAGGGGAGGATAATAGGGACAGGATGATGCACAGCGAGGGGAGGATAATAGGGACGGGATGATGCACAGCGAGGGGAGGATAATTGGGACGGGATGATGCACAGCGAGGGGAGGATAATAGGGACAGGATGATGCACAGCGAGGGGAGGATAATAGGGATGGGATGATGCACAGCAAGGGGAGGATAATAGGGACAGGATGATGCACAGCAAGGGGAGGATAATAGGGACGGGATGATGCACAGCGAGGGGAGGATAATAGGGACAGGATGATGCACAGCGAGGGGAGGATAATAGGGGCGGGATGATGCACAGCAAGGGGAGGATAATAGGGACAGGATGATGCACAGCGAGGGGAGGATAATAGGGACGGGATGATGCACAGCAAGGGGAGGATAATAGGGACAGGATGATGCACAGCGAGGGGAGGATAATAGGGACGGGATGATGCACAGTGAGGGGAGGATAATAGGGGAGGGATGATGCACAGTGAGGGGAGGATAATAGGGACGTGATGATGCACAGCGAGGGGAGGATAATAGGGACGTGATGATGCACAGCGAGGGGAGGATAATAGGGACAGGATGATGCACAGCGAGGGGAGGATAATAGGGGCGGGATGATGCACAGCGACGGGAGGATAATAGGGACAGGATGATGCAGAGCGAGGGGAGGATAATAGGGACAGGATGATGCACAGCGAGGGGAGGATATAGGGATGGGATGATGCACAGTGAGGGGAGGATAATAGGGGAGGGATGATGCACAGTGAGGGGAGGATAATAGGGACGTGATGATGCACAGCGAGGGGAGGATAATAGGGACAGGATGATGCACAGCGAGGGGAGGATAATAGGGACGTGATGATGCACAGTGAAGGGAGGATAATAGGGACAAGATGATGCACAGTGAGGGGAGGATAATAGGGGAGGGATGATGCACAGTGAGGGGAGGATAATAGGGACGTGATGATGCACAGCGAGGGGAGGATAATAGGGACGGGATGATGCACAGCGAGGGGAGGATAATAGGGACGAGATGATGCACAGCGAGGGAAGGATAATAGGGACGGGATGATGCAGAGCGAGGGGAGGATAATAGGGACGGGATGATGCACAGTGAGGGGAGGATAATAGGGGCGGGATGATGCACAGCGACGGGAGGATAATAGGGACAGGATGATGCAGAGCGAGGGGAGGATAATAGGGACAGGATGATGCACAGCGAGGGGAGGATATAGGGATGGGATGATGCACAGTGAGGGGAGGATAATAGGGGAGGGATGATGCACAGTGAGGGGAGGATAATAGGGACGTGATGATGCACAGCGAGGGGAGGATAATAGGGACAGGATGATGCACAGCGAGGGGAGGATAATAGGGACGTGATGATGCACAGTGAGGGGAGGATAATAGGGACAAGATGATGCACAGTGAGGGGAGGATAATAGGGGAGGGATGATGCACAGTGAGGGGAGGATAATAGGGACGTGATGATGCACAGCGAGGGGAGGATAATAGGGACGGGATGATGCACAGCGAGGGGAGGATAATAGGGACGAGATGATGCACAGCGAGGGAAGGATAATAGGGACGGGATGATGCAGAGCGAGGGGAGGATAATAGGGACGGGATGATGCACAGTGAGGGGAGGATAATAGGGGAGGGATGATGCACAGTGAGGGGAGGATAATAGGGACGTGATGATGCACAGCGAGGGGAGGATAATAGGGACGGGATGATGCAGAGCGAGGGGAGGATAATAGGGACGGGATGATGCACAGTGAGGGGAGGATAATAGGGACGGGATGATGCACAGTGAGGGGAGGATAATAGGGACGGGATGATGCAGAGCGAGTGGAGGATAATAGGGACGGGATGATGCACAGTGAGGGGAGGATAATAGGGGAGGGATGATGCACAGTGAGGGGAGGATAATAGGGACGTGATGATGCACAGCGAGGGGAGGATAATAAGGACGGAATGATGCACAGCGAGGGGAGGATAATAAGGAAGGGATGATGCACAGCGAGGGGAGGATAATAAGGAAGGGATGATGCACAGCGAGGGGAGGATAATAGGGACGGGATGATGCACAACGAGGGGAGGATAATAGGGACGGGATGATGCACAGTGAGGGGAGGATAATAGGGACGGGATGATGCACAGTGAAGGGAGGATAATAGGGACGGGATGATGCACAGTGAGGGGAGGATAATAGGGACGGGATGATGCACAGTGAAGGGAGGATAATAGGGACGGGATGATTGTCATGGTAACTTATGACAAGATATAATGAACACCAAATATCTGGGTTGAACTGAACGAGGCTTAGATATAATAAAATATATTTATTCCTTAATAAAGGTGAACACAGCAATATAGTACAATTAACAGGCAAGAAGGTAACACTTACTTAGGGTTGGGGGATGGAGAAGTATCAGCTAGCAATTCTCCAGCAATCCGGTGACATCCCAGGTGGAATCAGAAGAACAACTAAAAACTGTAGGGTTGACACAGTTTATATACCTGTGTAACCCTATTCTTAACATTGAATACAGACTATTGGTGAACAATTATCTGTATCCAATCCCTAACGTGGAGACACAGATTAACCCATGCCCCCCAGCTAATTAGCTCATGTGTACTGAGACTCTATGGGTAGCCCCACAATTAAATCAGGGGCGACGACCAGTCTATCAAATGAAGTATCTGCATTGTTTGTAGGTGTAGACATAACACTTACATACCACTCCAGTTTGATGATTCTCCACCGTCAGGTAAGAATTAGAGTGGCAGAGTCTGTTGATTAGTACTTGATCTGTTGATTAGTACTTAGTGTAAACAATCAGGCAGTTAACTTTTGATCACAGTGCTTAGGCTCAATCATCCGGCTGCCCTTCATGACCTATTAGCATAGCAGATGGAGTCTGCATTTTCAGGGCAGATCCAAAATACCATACATATACACTTTAATATCTACACATATTAATAAGTTCCATTCTTGTGGGCTCAGTGGGTCGAAATTTGCCAGTTTTTAATGCCTACAGTGACTCCACATATTGGCCAAATATCAACTCTCTGCGACCTCCAGAACTGGAGATACAGAAATGCACTTTAAAACATTAAAATACAGGATTATAATGAAACATGGGAACAGGGGAACATACATTTTCCTGACATGACAAGGTGTAAGCCACATTCCTGGACCGCAGTCCAGTTAACCCCTTGTCTCCCTGGTGAGGTCAGGGGTGGCCATATGGGATGCAACCCCTTTAATACCGGGCCAACCCCCCTCTCCCTCTACAATGATGCACAGCGAGGGGAGGATAATAGGGACGGGATGATGCACAGCGAGGGGAGGATAATAGGGACGGGATGATGCACAATGAGGGGAGGATAATAGGGACGGGATGATGCACAGGATATCAGGATTCAAAATAAATCAGGCGAAATCTGAAGCCATGAGTCTAAATCTCCCAAAAGATACAGAAAAACTAATAGAGATTAATTTTAATTGGCAACCCAAATCAATTAAGTACCTAGGGGTCAATTTGACCAAGGAAGTAAACCTGTTATATAAGGCAAATTATCCCAAACTCTTGCAGTCCCTGAGGAGAGAGTTAAAAGACTGGGCATCGTATGGTATCTCTTGGATTGGAAGAATTTATAGTGTTAAAATGAACCTCCTTCCCAGATTATTGTACCTCTTTCAGACGCTTCCCATACCCATAGATAGTGCAGATATTAGGGACATGCAGACAAAGATTCTTAATTTTATTTGGAAAAACAAAAAAGCACGAATAAAGGCTAGAATAATGATGAGGCCCAGAACCACAGGCGGACTGGCGGTACCTTGCTTGTTCTCATATTATAGAGCGGCCCAATTAAGTCAAATTATCCAATGGCATCTAGTTCCGCATATGCGCAGATGGGTGCGCATAGAGAGCGAACTATGCGCACCACTAGAAATTACTAACTTAATTTGGTACCCAAAATCTAGGCTCAAAGAGATAAAGAAACCGCTATCCTCAATGAACAACTCATTCCCCCGCTGTTTTATGTCTTTTTAATGGGGTATAAGTGTGGACATTAGGAAACATTCAGAGCTGTCAGCCTCCGTCATGACGTGAAGTTCGTTGATGCATATTGTGACTCATGCAAGGATTTGATGGGACAGGATGATGCACAGCGAGGGGAGAATAATAGGGACGGGATGATGCACAGCGAGGGGAGGATAATAGGGACGGGATGATGCACAGCGAGGGGAGGATAATAGGGACGGGATGATGCACAGTGAGGAGGATAATAGGGACGGGATGATGCACAGTGAGGGGAGGATGATAGGGACGGGATGATGCACAGCGAGGGGAGGATAATAGGGACGGGATGATGCACAGCGAGGGGAGGATGCACATGCACAGCGAGGGGCGGATAATAGAGACAGGATGATGCAGAGCGAGGGGAGGATAATAGGGAAGGGATGATGCACAGCGAGGGGAGGATGCACATGCACAGCGAGGGGCGGATAATAGAGACAGGATGATGCAGAGCGAGGGGAGGATAATAGGGACAGGATGATGCACAGGGAGGGGAAGATAATAGGGACGGGATGATGCACAGCGAGGGGAGGATAATAGGGACGGGATGATGCACAGCGAGGGGAGGATATTAGGGTCAGGATGATGCACAGTGAGGGGAGGATAATAGGGGCGGGATGATGCACAGTGAGGGGAGGATAATAGGGGCGGGATGATGCACAGCGAGGGGAGGATAATAGGGATGGGATGATGCAGAGCGAGGGGAAGATAATAGGGACAGGATGATGCACAGCGAGGGGAGGATAATAGGGACGGGATGGTGCACAGCGAGGGGAGGATAATAGGGACAGGATGATGCACAGCGAGGGGAGGATAATAGGGACGGGATGATGCACAGCGAGGGGAGGATAATAGGGACGGGATGATGCACAGCGAGGGGAGGATAATAGGGACAGGATGATGCACAGCGAGGGGAGGATAATAGGGACGGGATGATGCACAGCGAGGGGAGGATAATAGGGACGGGATGATGCACAGCGAGGGGAGGATAATAGGGACGAGATGATGCACAGTGAGGGGAGGATAATAGGGACGGGATGATGCACAGCGAGGGGAGGATAATAGGGACGGGATGATGCACAGCAAGGGGAGGATGCACATGCACAGCGAGGGGAGGATAATAGGGACAGGATGATGCAGAGCGAGGGGAGGAAAATAGGGACAGGATGATACACAGCGAGGGGAAGATAATAGGGATGGGATGATGCACAGCCAGGGGAGGATAATAGGGACGGATGATGCACAGCGAGGGGAGGATAATAGGGACGGGATGATGCACAGTGAGGGGAGGATAATAGGGCCGGAATGATGCACAGCGAGGGGAGGATAATAGGGACAAGATGATGCACAGCGAGGGGAGGATAATAGGGACGGGATGATGCACAGCGAGGGGAGGATAATAGTGACGGGATGATGCACAGCGAGGGGAGGATAATAGGGGCGGGATGATGCACAGTGAGGAGAGGATAATCGGGACGGGATGATGCACAGCGAGGGGAGGATAATAGGGACAAGATGATGCACAGCGAGGGGAGGATAATAGGGACGGGATGATGCACAGTGAGGGGAGGATAATAGGGACGGGATGATGCACAGTGAGGGGAGGATAATAGGGACGAGATGATGCACAGTGAGGGGAGGATAATAGGGACGGGATGATGCACAGTGAGGGGAGGATAATAGGGACGGGATGATGCACAGTGAGGGGAGGATAATAGGGACGGGATGATGCACAGTGAGGGGAGGATAATAGGGACGGGAGGATGCACAGTGAGGGGAGGATAATAGGGACGGGATGATGCACAGCGAGGGGAGGATAATAGGGGTGGGATGATGCACAGCGAGGGGAGGATAATAGGGGTGGGATGATGCACAGCGAGGGGAGGATAATAGGGACGGGATGATGCACAGTGAGGGGAGGATAATAGGGACAGGATGATGCACAGCGAGGGGAGGATAATAGGGACAGGATGATGCACAGCGAGGGGAGGATGCACAGTGAGGATACCGGCTGCTTTAGTGCCATATATTTATATGCTGGGCTTTCATCCTTCATCGGGAAGAGAGGGGATCACAATGAAAGATAAAACTCTATGTCCCGCTTTTCTGCGACACCTGGGAATGCCTCTGACAGGGATTAAACCAAATCACTTCTGCTATCTTATGACATCACAGATTCCTTCCAATGACCTCATCTCCTCTTGGTCAGTAACCCTAGACAAAGCTTTGACATGACTTTCTTTTGCATATTTGCAGCAGATTTCTCCATTTGTCCATTTGTGATTTAATTGTTTCTTCAAAATAATCAAACCAGTGATCTCGTGTCCGCGGTGCTTTTTTCTAAACGTTTTGAGCGTCTCCATGGTTTATACAATAGTTGAAGAGCAGAACAGGACTGGTTTACTTTATTTAAATAATCCTTTTCTCTTTTGATTTTTGCATTTTTACATAAAGTGGTGGTACTCAGCACTCGCATAGATGACTGCCAACACACGTTGTTCACGGCATACATTGGGTTTAGAGCAGGGGTGGTCAACTCCAGTCCTCACGGGGCCACCAAGAGGTCGGGTTTCCAGGATATTCCTGCTTCAGCACAGGGGGCTCAATCAGTGGCTGTCTCAGTCTTCAACCTCATCGCCTGTGCTGAAGCAGGGATATCCTGAAAACCTGACCTGTTGGTGGCCCTTGAGGAGTGGCGGTGCACACCCCTGGTTTAGGGGATTATTTGAGCTGTTGATTACATTCAGTGAGACACAGCGGCTTCATCCTATCCGGAACATGCTGCAGATCAGCGGTGCCGAGTATGCTACGTACTGATCTGCTCTGTAAAAAGCCCTTAGGCCAGGTCCCCGCTGGGGCGGACGCTGCAGGGTCAAGAGCCGCCCCACAATGGGGCCGGGCCCGCTGCGAGGGGGGCCGCCACCGCGCTGCGCCGACAGAAACTCCTGCACTCAAGAAAATTGAGAGCAGGAGTCGCGACGGAGCGCTAGGCCACGCGCCCCAGCGGTTCAGGCAATGAGGGGAACCGGCCGGGTGACGTCACGGCCGCGCCCCCGTCACGCCCCCACTGTCTTTCCCCCTGCAGCTCTCTGCAGACCGGGGGACTCGGCTGCACGCGCCGCCAGCCTCGCAGACGCGCGTGCAGCGCAGGCAGCGGGGCCGTAGCCCGAGTGTCACCGGCACTCTGGTCCCGAGCATCGGCATAGTGAGACCGGGGACCGTGGGACACTGTGATGGCAGATACAGGAGATGGGATTAAGAAAAGGATAGAGACATCCAGGGGTCCGGGAGGAAGGGGGTTTTCCCTTATAAGGCACCATTGGCAGATATGTGTGTGCTGGGTCTTGTGTTGGCGTCCTGGGGATCATTATCTCTTCTAGTTACACTGGAACGCGCCCTCGGTGGACAGGTCTTTTCTTTCAATGTAAACGTTTTGCAATTTGTCCAGGCCCCCTTCCCCCCCTTCCCTGGGGCAGGGGAAACCAACATTGCCGGATTTATCCTCCGAGGATCAGTAACCTTTACATATACAGTAACATCATCCCCATGTCTTATTTTGTTTGCCATTTCCAAACCTTAATAACCACGCGCCCCCCCCCCCCCCCCCCTCCCCACATCCCTCAGGCTCATTGCGCCTCTGACCTGACGATTATATTATTATTATTATTTTGTTATCTGATTAACTGACACGTTAGGATCAAGTCAGACAGAGGCCCCCGAGGCTGCACACGGATTTAATTTAAAGGAGAGTATAAAGGTTTGGGCCACGCGCGAGGTTTAATCGCGGTGTTTACCAGGCAGAGAGAAATTACTCCGTCTCTGCGGGGAGGGAGATCTTATCCTAAGGAGCCGCAGTTTAGGAAAATTGATAATAGCTGCAAGGTAATTTACTGTTAAACTTTTACACTCATTAATATAACATTTCCCGCTTATAATTACAGCCCGTGTCATTCGCCAATTAAACTCGCAAGCGTTATTGTATAAAATAAATCCCTGTGGCCGGTTGGAAGAGGGGCTGGGAGGCTGGAATTTGGGGGGTGCAGATAATTGGGGAGGGGGGATCTAGGTCAGCACCGCAATATGGGCAGGGGGCAAAAGGGGTGAACTGCCAGCCCTACTGAGCAGGACAAGGTAAAAACACTCACCCAAGTAACACACACTGCTGATTGTAATACTTGTTTACTCATTTCTAATGTTCGGACACAGCGTTCCACCTTTAATAATTAGCACCGTGGCCAGTAGAAGATGCATTGATATAAATATCTGTCCTTGTCAAGTATGTCATGGGTTGCATTGCAGAGACAGTGAGGGTCACTCCAACTGCGATAGTGCCAAACGGGGCACATTGCCTTCAATGGGAGTTTCTGTGCGATGGTGTTACAATTGGCGCTATTGCAGTTTAATAACCCCAATGGGGCATATAACTGAATTGAATATATCTATACATTTCCAGTCTCTCAAAGCTGCTCGTCCTTTGGAAAATGGGATGTAACCAAACTGTAAACCTGAGATCCTTGCCAGGTCTGCCATGCCTGGGTATAGGCAGGTGTATATGAATGTATACATTATCTGCATTGTGAGCTTGCGTAATCCTGCCCCTTCCTGACTGCGTGCTGCCGGACATATGTTCTGCTCCCGGGCCAGGAGTTCCCCGGCTGCATCTCATCTCGCCCCCATTTGTGTTGCAGGAGAAGGAGTCCGTGGACTCGGTCTCTGTTGGAGCCATTCTGTCCGACTACCAGCGCGTCCGAGTGGAGAATGTGTAAGGAGTGTTTGTTTGTCTGTTCAAGTGGTCTTTATAGGGAGGATGTGAGGGGTATGTGTCCCTGATGTCTGTATATTAGGGGTGTGTGAGGGGTATGTGTCCCTGATGTCTGTATATTAGGGGTGTGTGAGAGGTATGTGTCCCTGATGTCTGTATACTAGGGGTGTGTGAGAGGTATGTGTCCCTGATGTCTGTATATTAGGGGTGTGTGAGAGGTATGTGTCCCTGATGTTTGTATATTAGGGGTGTGTGAGAGGTATGTGTCCCTGATGTCTGTATATTAGGGGTGTGTGAGAGGTATGTGTCCCTGCTGTCTGTATATTAGGGGTGTGTGAGAGGTATGTGTCCCTGCTGTCTGTATATTAGGGTTGTGTGAGAGGTATGGGTCCCTGATGTCTGTATATTAGGGGTGTGTGAGAGGTATGTGTCCCTGATGTCTGTATATTAGGTGTGTGTGAGAGGTATGTGTCCCTGCTGTCTGTATATTAGGGGTGTGTGAGAGGTATGTGTCCCTGCTGTCTGTATATTAGGGTTGTGTGAGAGGTATGTGTCCCTGCTGTCTGTATATTAGGGGTGTGTGAGAGGTATGTGTCCCTGATGTCTGTATATTAGGGGTGTGTGAGAGGTATGTGTCCCTGATGTCTGTATATTAGGGGTGTGTGAGGTATGTGTCCCTGATGTCTGTATATTAGGGGTGTGTGAGGGGTATGTGTCCCTGCTGTCTGTATATTAGGGGTGTGTGAGAGGTATGTGTCCCTGCTGTCTGTATATTAGGGGTGTGTGAGAGGTATGTGTCCCTGCTGTCTGTATATTAGGGGTGTGTGAGAGGTATGTTTCCCTGCTGTCTGTATATTAGGGGTGTGTGAGAGGTATGTGTCCCTGCTGTCTGTATATTAGGGGTGTGTGAGAGGTATGTGTCCCTGATGTCTGTATATTAGGGGTGTGTGAGAGGTATGTTTCCCTGCTGTCTGTATATTAGGGGTGTGTGAGAGGTATGTGTCCCTGCTGTCTGTATATTAGGGGTGTGTGAGAGGTATGTGTCCCTGATGTCTGTATATTAGGGGTGTGTGAGAGGTATGTGTCCCTGATGTCTGTATATTAGGGTTGTGTGAGAGGTATGTGTCCCTGATGTCTGTATATTAGGGTTGTTGTGAGAGGTATGTGTCCCTGATGTCTGTATATTAGGGGTGTGTGAGGGGTATGTGTCCCTGCTGTCTGTATATTAGGGGTGTGTGAGAGGTATGTGTCCCTGATGTCTGTATATTAGGGGTGTGTGAGAGGTATGTGTCCCTGATGTCTGTATATTAGGGGTGTGTGAGAGGTATATGTCCCTGATGTCTGTATATTAGGGGTGTGTGAGAGGTATGTGTCCCTGATGTCTGTATTAGGAGAAGGTGAGAGAGGTACGTGTCCCTTATATCTGTGTATTAGAAAGGTAAGAGGTATGTGTCCCTGATGTCTGTGTATTAGGGGTGTGTGAGAGGTACGTGTCCCTGATGTCTGTGTATTAGGAGAAGGTGAGAGAGGTATGTGTCCCTGATGGCTGTGTATGAGGAGTGGGAGGTATGTGTGCCTGGTGTTTGTGTATTAGGAAGGGGAGGTATGTGTCCCTGGTGTTTGTGTATTAGGAGGGGGTGAGAGTTACGTGTCCCGGATGTCTGTGTATTAGGAGCGGGAGTGAGAGGTTACGTGTCCCTGATGTCTGTGTATTAGGAGTGGGAGTGAGAGGTATGTGTCCCTGGTGTTTGTGTATTAGGAGGGGGTGAGAGTTACGTGTCCCTGATGTCTGTGTATTAGGAGTGGGAGTGAGGGGTATGTGTCCCTGTGTTTGTGTATAAGGAGGGGTGAGAGAGGTAGGTGTCCCTGATTATCTCTGTTCTCCACTCCAGGTGTCAGCGGCTCCACCTTCAGCCCCTCGCCTTCCTCTGGCGTCGGAGACAGGAGGACCTTCTGGATGAAATGACTTCCCGTGGCCTGCAGGCCGTCCTCATCAAGGTCGCTGCTTTTGGTAAGAGGGAGTTCTCAAACCGTGGCAGAGATATGAGCAACAGTAACGGGCTCCTCTAACCACCGCTGTAGTCCTGTTACACGTATGTGCCACCCCTGGGGTGCATCCCGGCAGCACGTTTCTGAAAGGAAGTCGGAGTGTTTCCGTGGCAGTGTTTAGCCGCAGACTTGGTGCAATCCTCTCCGTGCTGGCTGGAAATGGAAGAAGCAGCGACGTTTTAGGAAACGTAAGCAGGTGGAAGTGAATCCAGCCGTAGCAGAATATGCAAAGGGCTGGCAGAGCATAGTTCTGCTCGTTACTACTCTGTGCTGCAGCATATTCATTTGCAGGCTAGGACCTGTTATGGTCGCTCACTTGGTTCCTGAGTTAATTGAGAGATAGCCATGATGCCAGCCTCACCTTGGGATGTGCATGGTTATCTGCAGATCTGCTGAGCCTCTTCTCCCAGAAGGTTCTGGCAGTGACGGGGTTAACCTCCAAGTCCTGCCAGCGTTTGCGCCATAGAAACACGCGGGATTTCATTGGGTGCAATGTTTGAATGAGGACTTGTTTTTCGCTGCGCCCAGAGGTGGCAGCGTGATGCACATATCAATTTCAGCCCTCCGAGCAATTAACACTGCGCGTCACTGCCCTGCACACACAATATATGTCTTCTCCACATTGTGGGACCAGGGGAGCCCAGTACCCACTGCCAGTTATCCTGCCCTGTGCCCATTACCCACTGCCAGTATCCCTGCCCTGTGCCCATTACCCACTGCCAGTTATCCTGCCCTGTGCCCATTACCCACTGCCAGTATCCCTGCCCTGTGCACAGTACCCACTGCCAGTAACCCTGCCCTGTGCACAGTACCCACTGCCAGTAACCCTGCCCTGTGCACAGTACCCACTGCCAGTAACCCTACCCCATGACCAGTGCCCACTGCCAGTAATCCTGCCCCGTGACCAGTGCCACTGCCAGTAACCCTGCCCTGTGCACAGTGCCCACTGCCAGTAACCCTACCCCATGACCAGTGCCCACTGCCAGTAATCCTGCCCCGTGACCAGTGCCACTGCCAGTAACCCTGCCCTGTGCCATGTACCCACTGCCAGTAACCCTGCCCTGTGCCATGTACCCACTGCCAGTAACCCTGCCCAGTGCACAGTGCCCACTGCCAGTAATCCTGCCCCGTGACCAGTGCCACTGCCAGTAACCCTGCCCTGTGCCATGTACCCACTGCCAGTATCCCTGCCCGGTGCACAGTGCCCACTGCCAGTATCCCTGCCCTGTGCACAGTGCCCACTGCCAGTATCCCTGCCCGGTGCACAGTGCCCCTGCTGTATGGAGCATCACCTCTTATTCTTTGCAAAGCAGTAGGGCCCCTGTATGTACAAGGCCTGTTTAAAGGAAAGGGGGACTTGTTTTAAGGGTAAATGCTGTATGAACATTTGTAAAGTGAGGTCCAGATCTCCGTGCCCCAATGTTAACCTGCTTTAGAGTTTATCGAAATCAGAGAGATGTATATTTAAGGCGCCGCGGTGGAAAACCCCTTTTGAAGCTCTTACTGCAAAGAAATAGAGCGATACAAACTCACCCGTGGCGTCCCGTCTCTGCGGCTATCAGATGGTCACACGCTAGAGAAGTATTAAGTATTGACACTGTTGGGGGTTTGTAAGCTGGGAAGCTGAATAATGGGGCCTGTTCATCTCTCTTGCAGGATTAGAACCAGATAAACATCTTGGCAAGACACTGGAGGAGATTCGGCCCCACCTCAAGCAGGTCAGTGGTAATAATTAACCATTTGATCATCAGAGGTCAACTGATGTCCACCACCACAAAGACTAGTATTTTTAACAGCTTGCACCTTCCTCTCGAGAAACTGCGTTTGAAGCAGGGGAACCTGGTTCACTTCCTGGTGTCGGCTCCTTGTGACCTTGGGCAAGTCACTTTATCTCCCTGTGTCTCAAAAACATAGATGGTGTCTGTATTAACTAATTTACAGCGCCCTGTTTAAGGACGCAATATACATACATACACACATACTGTATTTAAAAAATAATTTTTTATTAGCACATTCTTCGATTGGCCCAAGCACGGCCCATAACTGCCATTGTCCTGCCAGGCTGTGAATCCTTTCTGCCTGGGCTGTGGGTTTGTGTTTTTAGCTGTCCTGTCTGTACGGCGTCCACGTGTGTGGAGAAGGAGGCGAGTACGAGACCCTCACCTTGGACTGTCCTCTCTTCAAGAAGAGAATCGTTGTGTAAGAGTCTGAGTTTACTCCCTGAAGTATTGTCTCAGATGTGTGCGTGTGTGCGTGCGTGTGAGCGTGCGTGTGAGCATGCGTGTGTGTGTGAGCGTGCGTGTGTGTGTGTGTGTGTGCGTGTGTGCGTGTGCGTGCGTGCGTGTGTGTGTGTGTGAGCGTGCGTGTGTGTGTGTGTGCGTGCGTGTGTGTGCGTGCGTGTGTGTGCGTGCGTGTGTGTGCGTGCGTGTGTGTGTGCGTGTGTGCGTGTGTGCGTGCGTGTGTGCGCGTGCGTGCGTGTGTGAGCGTGTGTGCGTGTGTGAGCGTGCGTGTGTGAGCGTGCGTGTGTGTGTGTGAGCGTGCGTGTGTGTGTGTGAGCGTGCGAGCGTGCGTGTGTGTGTGAGCGTGCGTGTGTGTGTGTGTGTGTGTGTGTGTGAGCATGCGTGTGTGTGTGTGAGCGTGCGTGTGTGTGTGAGCGCGCATGTGTGTGTGTGAGCGCGCGTGTGTGTGTGTGCGTGTGTATGTGTGTGAGCGTGTGTGTGTGTGTGAGCGTGTGTGTGCGTGTGAGCGTGTGTGTGCGTGTGTGTGTGTGCGTGCGTGTGTGTGTGTGAGCGTGCGTGTGTGCGTGCGTGTGTGTGTGAGCGCGCGTGTATGTGTGGGGGGGTCCGGCGCTCTTACACCGCTATGACGTGTAGCGTACAGGGCTGTTTGCTCCGCTGGCTGTGTGATTATTGTGTGGTTAGTCCGTACGGTCGCTCGGATTCTGTCTGATGTGAAGAAATGCCAAGCTTGTTCAACTTTGGGTAAAAGCCATTTTGCCATTTTTTACTTCATAGTAGAAAGATTTCTAAAATAAAAAAAGGAAAGGAGATTTTAGTAAATAATAAAAAATTAGCGATCCTGTTTCTTCTTTCTAATTAGGTTCTGCACCCCCTCTCCTGTGGTACCTCTCTGTATTGTGGCTCCTCCCCCTCTCCTGTGGTACCTCTCTGTTGTGGCTTCCCTCCCCCCCCTCCTGTGGTACCTCTGCCATTGTGGCTCCCCCCTCTCTCACGCTGCAGGGACTCCGCGGATGTGGTGATGCATTCTGATGATGCCTTCGCTCCTGTGGCTTATCTCCGATTACTGAAACTGCACCTGGAGGATAAAGTTTGTGTGGGGAGAGGAAACGCGTTCCACTCGAGGGAAGGGGGAGAGGAAACACGTTCCACTCAAGGGAAGGGGGAGAGGAAACACGTTCTACTCGAGGGAAGGGGGAGAGGAAACACGTTCCACTCAAGGGAAGGGGGAGAGGAAACGCGTTCCACTCAAGGGGGGGAGAGGAAATGCGTTTCACTCAGGGGTGGGGGAGAGAAAACTCGTTTCACTTGAGGGGTGGGGAGAGGAAATGTGTTTCACTCGGGTGGGGGGAGAGGAAACGCATTCCACTCGGGGGGAGAGGAAAAGCGTTTCACTCGGGGGGGTTGGAAACGCGTTCTACTTGAGAATGGGGGAGGGGGTGGAAGAGGAAACACGTTTCATTCGGGGGGGGGGGGGGGAACACGTTACACAGCAAGTGATAGAAACATTTATTTGGGAAATCCCAGGACAGTAGAGCTTACAATCTAAAGGGACACACAGGAAGGAATGATAAACCACAAACCCCGACCGGCTAACTACCCCTGAGCCGCATAATCCTTACGTGGCTATTCTACGAGCTTTGCTGTGTCCATGCAGAAGAGTAGTATGTCACTTTTTAAGCTTTCTCCCACCATATAGGGTGACCCCCACTTCCTCCTCCCCCCTCCCCCCTCCCCCCTCCCCCCACCGGCTCTGCAGAGGGCCCGTGAAGTCAGTCTTGCTCTGGTATCTGAGCCATTGATTTCCTCCCCAGGTCGTGTCCCCGAAGCTGGACTCGCAAGGCGGGTGTCCCTGCATGGAGAGCTGCATCATGGAGCCTGTCCCGTGCGTGGCGGAGGAGTACGATGACACTGAGCACCAGTGTGTGACCTGGACACCCCGGCCCCTCCCGTTCGTACCCTCATGTAGGTATCTGCCCTCATTCCAGAAGGGGGCGACTTCATTATACATCAGAGGCTCTGATGGTAACCCAACTCCAGCTGTACTCTTAATTATATACAGAAAGAGGCTTGGATAGGAACACATGTGACATGCATGTCCGTTGGAGACCATGCAGCAGAGCAGACCGTGTGTCACTTCCCGGACCTGTTACAGGGGGACCTCTCTGCATGAGGCTCGGCAGTTTAATTAGCCTGCACTACAGCGGGCAAAGGGTTAATGAAACGCCCTGCATAGTGTGTGGAACACTGTCCTACTCTGCAGTCCTCACTGGCGCTGGAGAGGTTAATGTCACCTTGTTTGCAGGTAATAAGATGGGGCGTTCGACTCGATCCCTGAGCGGGTTCCAGTGGGTCAGTGGGGTCACTGCCCGCGCGGGAAATGTCCGGGACGCATCTCTCCGAGGATTCACCTCGCTGCAAGGTAAGTGTCAGCGGTGTAGAGAAGGGAGTCTGAGACCTGAATATGATGCGGGCCCTATAATAGTCTCTAATAGAGGGGGTCCAATGGCAGTGTGTGGGGGTGCGAGGGTTCGTTGTACAGGACGTGTTGCTTTCTTGCTGCAGACAGAGCAGCGGAGCTGGGCCTGCAGCTGAGGGACGTTGTGCTGCTCCATCTGTATGTCAGGAGCATGGAGGACTTTGCTGCTATAAACACAGTGTATGCGACTCTCTTCCCTGAGGCTCCCCCTGCACGGTGAGTCTGTCTGTGCATGCGGAGGTCACTAAGTCCTCCCTGTGTATCATCAGAACGCCTTGTGTGTGTCTCTGCGTGTCTGTCTCTCTCTGCGTGTCTGTCTGCGTGTGTCTCTCTCTCTCTGCCTGTCTCTCTCTGCCTGTCTCTCTCTCTCACTCTCTCTGCCTCTCTCTCTGCCTGTATTGCTCTCTCTGCCTGTCTCTCTCTGCCTGTCTCTCTCTCTGCCTGTCTCTCTCTCTGCCTGTCTCTCTCTGCCTCTCTCTCTGCCTGTCTCTCTCTGCCTCTCTCTCTGCCTGTATTGCTCTCTCTGCCTGTCTCTCTCTCTGCCTGTATCGCTCTCTCTTCCTTTCTCTCATTCTGCCGGTCTCTCTGCGTCTCTGTCTGTCTCACACCCCCTGTAGAGAGATTGTGAAACGCGTGTGGGTGTTGGGTCCTCCCTGTGCCGTGTCGGGACGCTGTGTTGTTGTTGTGCGGCGCTGTATGAAAATACTCTAATTGATGATTCTTGTTGAAGGGTTTAATCGGGAATGCTGGGGCACCTCGTTATAGAAGTATAATTACATAATGGAGTATCTCCGACAGCCAGGTTCTGGCAAATTAGAACTTGAAGCCGTTTCCTTTCAGTAGTGAGAAGGGCCTGATCACAGCACTATCTTTGAAGTGGGACGACCTGGTGTAAGTCTCAGAGCGTGTGATGGGGATATTGTCTTCATTTCCTTATCCTGCAGGTAGCAGTTAGACTGCAAGCTCCTGGGTACGGAGATGCACAGCACTGGATACACAGTCTGCACAATGTGATGAGGGATAATGTTCCTTAACCCCCAGTTGTCCTTCTCTTGCCTCGTATCTCAGGGTATGTGTGCAGTGCACCCTCCCAGGAGATGCCTTCTTCCAGGTGGACTGTCTGTTTTGGCAGCCGGCACCGCTCACCCCTTGCAGTGAAGACTCCATCCCCGAGAAGATAGCCATGCACGTGCAGAGCATCTCTCACTGGGCTCCCGCCAACATCGGACCCTACAGTCAATCCGTGCGGGTACGTAACACTCCCACCCCTCTCTCAGAGCTCAGGTCAGGGACCCCCTCTGTGTCCCCTCCCCCCCCCTCTGTGTCCCCTTCCCCCCCCCCTCTGTGTTCCTCCCCCTCTTCTCTGTTCCTTCCCCCTCGCTCTGTGTGCCTCCCCAACTCAAGCCACACCTGTGTGCCTCTCCCCCCCTCTGTGTGCCCCCCCCCCATCCTTCTGTGTGCCCCGGCGCCCCCCTTCTGTGTGCCTCCCCTCCCCTGTGTTCCTTTCCCCCCTCCTCTGTGTTCCCTCCACCCCCTCTGTGTGCCTCCCCCCTCACCGCCTCTGTGTGCACGCCCAGGCACTTACCTGAGGGTAAGGGCAGCAGCGGGTACACATGCAGGCACTTACCTGAGGGTAAGAGCAGCAGCGGGTACACATGCAGGCACTTACCTGAGGGTAAGGGCAGCAGCGGGTACACATGCAGGCACTTACCTGAGGGTAAGAGCAGCAGCGGGTACACATGCAGGCACTTACCTGAGGGTAAGAGCAGCAGCGGGTACACATGCAGGCACTTACCTGAGGGTAAGAGCAGCAGCGGGTACACATGCAGGCACTTACCTGAGGGTAAGGGCAGCAGCGGGTACACATGCAGGCACTTACGTGCGGGTAAGGGCAGCAGCGGGTACACATGCAGGCACTTACCTGAGGGTAAGGGCAGCAGCGGGTACACATGCAGGCACTTACCTGAGGGTAAGGGCAGCAGCGGGTACACATGCAGGCACTTACCTGAGGGTAAGGGCAGCAGCGGGTACACATGCCGGCACTTACCTGAGGGTAAGGGCAGCAGCGGGTACACATGCCGGCACTTACCTGAGGGTAAGGGCAGCAGCGGGTACACATGCCGGCACTTACCTGAGGGTAAGGGCAGCAGCGGGTACACATGCAGGCACTTACCTGAGGGTAAGGGCAGCAGCGGGTACACATGCCGGCACTTACCTGAGGGTAAGGGCAGCAGCGGGTACACATGCAGGCACTTACCTGAGGGTAAGGGCAGCAGCGGGTACACATGCCGGCACTTACCTGAGGGTAAGGGCAGCAGCGGGTACACATGCAGGCACTTACCTGAGGGTAAGGGCAGCAGCGGGTACACATGCAGGCACTTACCTGAGGGTAAGGGCAGCAGCGGGTACACATGCCGGCACTTACCTGAGGGTAAGGGCAGCAGCGGGTACACATGCAGGCACTTACCTGAGGGTAAGGGCAGCAGCGGGTACACATGCAGGCACTTACCTGAGGGTAAGGGCAGCAGCGGGTACACATGCAGGCACTTACCTGAGGGTAAGCAGCTGGGACAATTGAATGTTGGTCTGATTATTGGACAGAAATGCACAGAATTGTCTGTATTCTAGTTACCAGGTGAGGAGCTGCCCCCATTACTGTGACCACACTGCCACCAGGTGTCCGAGGAGTGGTATTGCATCTCCGAGTTCCTGTGTTTACACATAGGGGTGGTGGCCGGATTGGGAGGGGGTCTGGAGGATGTGACAGCCCTGGGTTGTGACTGTCCCTTCGGCATCACTCACGCAGACATCGTGCCCTTTATCTGCTGCTCTCCCGTATCCCTGGAATTAGAGGGATTAGCGTGAGGCTCCTAATGCGGGGTGATGGGGTTTGTCACTATTTGCAGTGTCCCGGAAAGAGACCAGAGTGCCCAGCGGGCAGGTCACAGGGGGGCACCTTGGCAGAAGTAATGAGACCACCCCCTCCCCATCCTTCCCCTGTTAGTGCAGGAGACGAGAAGAAGCTTGTAATGCACAGTATGCTGGGGGCAAAAAAAGGCAATCCATCGCTTTAACCACTTCACTGCCAGGTGGGATCTGCATTACAGCCCAGCAGTGAAGGGGTTACAGGTCTGCAGTCCCATGTATTATAATTATGTGTGGTTGGTTGTGTGTGGTTGGTGTGTGGTTGTGTGTGTGTGTGTATATGTAATGTACAGCATTACATCTGCAGTGATATTCACGATCGGAGCACATATATACACCCCTCCCGGGGGTTTCTGCCTGTCCTGTTTCCGGACCTCCCAGCGCGCAGAGGACTCGTGTCCCCTCTCCTCGCACCCCTGCCACTAGCCCCACTGTGCTTTTCCTGTTGCAGAGAAGGCGTTGAGCAGAGTAATGTTGGCCCAGCTGGCAGTGAGAGTGTTAAATACCTTCCCAAGGAAGAGAGGGGGAGACGCCCAGGTGGGGAGCTTTAAAGCTTTACGCAGTAAAACAGGAAAAGGCGGCCATTTTAAACACCCCCTGAAGATCTATACAGCACAGACAGATATTTCTGCAGGGTTACAAAACGGGAGCGAGCAGGAAAGGGCACAGGTGACATTGAAAGGTTATATTCGGAGGTGACATTAGTACTGCGGGCTGGTACTTTAACACAGACATCTCGGTGTCAATAATACTTCTTTACTCCCTAGATTGTAAGCTCTTCGGGGCAGGGACCCCCCTGTACATATGTTGCTGTTCTCTTGTTGCATTGTTACTGGTGGTCTGTACAGCACGGTGTAAATAACCGTGGGCTCTCCTAGGGGAGAACCGGGAGAAGCTCTGCGGGGGGGTGGGGGGGAGAGACGCTCTGATGATAGAGGGGGGGGAGTGGGGGGAGAGACGCTCTGATGATAGAGGGGGGGAGTGGGGGGAGAGATGCTTTGATGATAGAGGGGGGGAGTGGGGGGAGAGACGCTCTGATGATAGGGGGGGGGGGGGGACTGTTTCTGAGCGACTGCCTCTGACCTTGATAGCGTTTGCAAAGCGGAGCTCGGGCAGGAAAGAGGGGAATCATTGCGGCGATGACAAAGCGGAGCTGACAGCGCTGCCCGCAGAGCATGGTACATCCAGCACGGGGGCATGCAGCATTCAGACAGGCAAACAGAGCAGGACTGAGCACCACCACGCAGCACACTCACTGCGGGAGTTACTTCTGCTCCACCTGAGGAGCAGAGCAGGACTGAGCAGCACCACGCAGCACACTCACTGCGGGAGTTACTTCTGCTCCACCTGAGGAGCAGAGCAGGACTGAGCAGCACCACGCAGCACACTCACTGCGGGAGTTACTTCTGCTCCACCTGAGGAGGCGGCGGCGGCAAAATCGGTGCAGATACATACAGGACTGGGAAAAGGGAACCGTGTGTGTGTGTGTGTGTGTGTGTGTGTGTGTGTGTGTGTGTGTGTGTGTGTGTGTGTGTGTGTGTGTGTGTGTGTGTGTGTGTGTGTAACACACATGTATATACTATAAATGTATACATTTATAAACTATCATGTACAGGACTCGACAAATTGTAAAAATTGTTGCTCGCCCGAAAATAAAATGCACCCCCCCAGAAATGTTTTTAACCCCCCTCCCTCTCTCACCCCCCCTCCTGCTGTCCAGCTGCGTGGTGCAGCGTCTCCCGGCATTCTTCTGCAAGTCCTGTGTCTCCCCCTCCAACTCCCGTCAAAATGGTTGCGCGGCGTCAAATGATGCCATGACAATGGGACGCTACGTGACGTCACGTAGCCTCTCGTTGTCATGTCATTTGACGCCGCCCAGCCATTTTGGCGGGAGTTGGAGGGGGACACACAGGACTTGCAGAAGAATGCCGGGAGACGCTGCACCACGCAGCTGCATTCAGCGCCGGTAAGCACCCGACAATGGGCCAAATGCACTCGCCCCAGGCGAGTGGGTGAGTGCATTTGTTGATCCCTGATCATGTGCGTATGTGTGTGTATATGCATGGGCATGTATAATATGTACACTGTATATACAATATCTTTATAGATATAGTTGTGTTTTTTACAAAATATAGCTAGAGAGGGAGTTATGTGGTATATTCATAGTGCAGGTTGTGTGTATAGTGAGTTGCGTTGTGTTGAGATCTGGATATTGCATCAGGGAGAAAGGGAAAGTTGTGCAGTTTGTCAGCTCCATGTCGGGCAGCGACGGGATGCGGGTCTGTGCCCGCTCTGCAGTGTGAGGTGGGAGGCGTCTGTGCCCACCATGCAATGTGATTTGGGAGGGCGTCTGTGCCCACCCTGCAGTGTGAGGTGGGAGGGCGTCTGTGCCCACCACGCAATGTGAGGTGGGGGGCGTCTGTGCCCACCCTGCAGTGTTAGGTGGGAGGGCATCTGTGCCCACCATGCAATGTGAGGTGGGGCGTCTGTGCCCACCCTGCAGTGTGAGGTGAGAGGGCGTCTGTGCCCACCCTGCAGTGTGAGGTGGGGGGTCTGTGCCCACCCACCAGTGTGATTTGGGAGGGCGTCTGTGCCCACCTTGCAGTGTGATGTGGGGGGTCTGTGCTCACCATGCAGTGTGAGGTGAGAGGTCGTCTGTGCCCACCCTGCAGTGTGAGGTGGGGGGTCTGTGCCCACCCTGCAGTGTGATGTGGGGGGTCTGTGCTCACCATGCAGTGTGAGGTGAGAGGTCGTCTGTGCCCACCCTGCAGTGTGAGGTGGGGAGGTCTGTGCTCACCCTGCAGTGTGAGGTGGGGGGGTTCTGTGCCCACCCTGCAGTGTGAGGTGGGGGGTCTGTGCCCACCCTGCAGTGTGAGGTGGGGGGTCTGTGCCCACCCTGCAGTGTGAGGTGGGGGGTCTGTGCTCTCCCTGCAGTGTGAGGTGGGGGGTCTGTGCTCACCCGGCAGTGTGAGGTAGGGGGTCTGTGCCCACCCTGCAGTGTGAGGTGGGGAGGTCTGTGCCCACCCTGCAGTGTGAGGTGGGGAGGTCTGTGCTCACCCTGCAGTGTGAGGTGGGGGGGGGGGGGTCTGTGCCCACCCTGCAGTGTGAGGTGGGGGGTCTGTGCCCACCCTGCAGTGTGAGGTGGGGGGTCTGTGCCCACCCTGCAGTGTGAGGTGGGGGGTCTATGCCCACCCTTCAGTGTGAGGTGGGTCTGTGCCCACCCTGCAGTGTGAGGTGGGGGGTCTGTGCCCACCCTGCAGTGTGAGGTGGGGGGTCTGTGCCCACCCTGCAGTGTGAGGGGGGGGTCTGTGCCCACCCTGCAGTGTGAGGTGGGGGGTCTGTGCTCACCCTGCAGTGTGAGGTGGGGGGTCTGTGCTCACCCTGCAGTGTGAGGTGGGGGGTCTGTGCTCACCCTGCAGTGTGAGGTGGGGGGTCTGTGCTCACCCTGCAGTGTGAGGTGGGGGTTCTGTGCCCACCCTGCAGTGTGAGGTGGGGGGTCTGTGCTCACCCGGCAGTGTGAGGTGGGGGGTCTGTGCTCACCCGGCAGTGTGAGGTGGGGGGTCTGTGCTCACCCTGCAGTGTGAGGTGGGGGGGTCTGTGCTCACCCTGCAGTGTGAGGTGGGGGGTCTGTGCCCACCCTGCAGTGTGAGGTGGGGGGTCTGTGCCCACCCTGCAGTGTGAGGTGGGGGGTCTGTGCCCACCCTGCAGTGTGAGGTGGGGGGTCTGTGCCCACCCTGCAGTGTGAGGTGGGGGGTCTGTGCTCACCCTGCAGTGTGAGGTGGGGGGTCTGTGCTCACCCTGCAGTGTGAGGTGGGGGGTCTGTGCTCACCCTGCAGTGTGAGGTGGGGGGTCTGTGCTCACCCTGCAGTGTGAGGTGGGGGGTCTGTGCCCACCCTGCAGTGTGAGGTGGGGGTTCTGTGCGCACCCTGCAGTGTGAGGTGGGGGGTCTGTGCGCACCCTGCAGTGTGAGGTGGGGGGTCTGTGCCCACCCTGCAGTGTGAGGTGGGGGGTCTGTGCCCACCCTGCAGTGTGAGGTGGGGGGTCTGTGCGCACCCTGCAGTGTGAGGTGGGGGGTCTGTGCGCACCCTGCAGTGTGAGGTGGGGGGTCTGTGCCCACCCTGCAGTGTGAGGTGGGGGGTCTATGCCCACCCTGCAGTGTGAGGTGGGGGGTCTGTGCGCACCCTGCAGTGTGAGGTGGGGGGTCTGTGCCCACCCTGCAGTGTGAGGTGGAGGGTCTATGCCCACCCTGCAGTGTGAGGTGGGGGGTCTGTGCCCACCCTGCAGTGTGAGGTGGGGGGTCTGTGCTCACCCTGCAGTGTGAGGTGGGGGGTCTGTGCTCACCCTGTAGTGTGAGGTGGGGGGTCTGTGCCCACCCTGCAGTGTGAGGTGGGGGGTCTGTGCGCACCCTGCAGTGTGAGGTGGGGGGTCTGTGCCCACCCTGCAGTGTGAGGTGGGGGGTCGGATTCCTGTGGCTGCCCAGGTCGGTAGAGAGAAGATGCGGGCCGGGTGCTGTTACTGTGTGTTCCTGCTCCTGGGACTCCCTGTTGAGGCTGCCTCTATTACACTAATTACAGTCAGGATTATCACACGCTGCATGATGAGGCGCCATAATCCCGTCAGGGACCTGATGAAGGAGGTCACAGCCCTTATTGATTTGGGCTCTAGTCAAGGTCAGAGGTCACCACCCCCCCTGAGGCAGCCACTTATACCCCCTCCTCCCCTGTCACTGCTGCTTATACCTGTCCACGTCTGCTGTAATTATACACAAGTAACCCCTTCCCTGCTGGAGGCATCCTAGTGGCTGTTACATATTGTCCAGCATTTAACCCCTTCTCTGCCAGAGTGGCCGGCAACACATCGCTCTGCGTGTTATTATATCGCTCTGCGTGTTATTATATCTCTCTGCGTGTTGTTATATCGCTCTGCGTGTTATTATATCGCTCTGCGTGTTATTATATCGCTCTGCGTGTTATTATATCGCTCTGCGTGTTGTTATATCGCTCTGCGTGTTGTTATATCGCTCTGCGTGTTATTATATCGCTCTGCGTGTTATTATATCGCTCTGCGTGTTATTATATCTCTCTGCGTGTTGTTATATCGCTCTGCGTGTTTTTATATCGCTCTGCGTGTTATTATATCGCTCTGCGTGTTGTTATATCGCTCTGCGTGTTATTATATCGCTCTGCGTGTTATTATATCGCTCTGCGTGTTGTTATATCGCTCTGCGTGTTATTATATCGCTCTGCGTGTTATTATATCGCTCTGCGTGTTATTATATCGCTCTGCGTGTTATTATATCGCTCTGCGTGTTATTATATCGCTCTGCGTGTTATTATATCTCTCTGCGTGTTATTATATCGCTCTGCGTGTTATTATATCTCTCTGCGTGTTATTATATCGCTCTGCGTGTTATTATATCGCTTTGCGTGTTATTATATCTCTGCGTGTTATTATATCTCTGCGTGTTATTATATCGCTCTGCGTGTTATTATATCTCTGCGTGTTATTATATCGCTCTGCGTGTTATTATATCGCTCTGCGTGTTATTATATCGCTCTGCGTGTTATTATATCGCTCTGCGTGTTATTATATCGCTCTGCGTGTTATTATATCTCTCTGCGTGTTATTATATCTCTCTGCGTGTTATTATATCGCTCTGCGTGTTATTATATCGCTCTGCGTGTTATTATATCGCTCTGCGTGTTATTATATCTCTCTGCGTGTTATTATATCGCTCTGCGTGTTATTATATCGCTCTGCGCCCGTTACAGCGCTCTCTATGCGCGCCGTTACTACGCTCTCTCTGCGCGACGTTACTGCGCTCTCTGCGCGACGTTAGTGCGCTCTCTCTGCACGCCGTTACAGCGCTCTCTGCGCGCCGTTACTGCGCTCTCTGCACGACGTTACTGCACTCTCTGCACGACGTTACTGCGCTCTCTCTGCGCGACGTTACTGCGCTCTCTCTGCGCGACGTTACTGCACTCTCTGCGCACCATTACTGCGCTCTCTGCGCGACGTTAGTGCGCTCTCTCTGCACGCCGTTACAGCGCTCTCTGCGCGCCGTTACTGCGCTCTCTCTGCACGACGTTACTGCACTCTCTGCACGACGTTACTGCGCTCTCTCTGCGCACCGTTACTGCGCTCTCTGCGCGTCATTACAGCGCTCTCTCTGCGCGACGTTACTGCGCTCTCTGCGCGACGTTACTGCGCTCTCTGCGCACCATTACTGCGCTCTCTGCGCGATGTTACTGCGCTCTCTCTGCACGCCGTTACTGCGCTCTCTGCACGCCGTTACTGCGCTCTCTGCACGACGTTACTGCGCTCTCTGCACGACGTTACTGCGCTCTCTGCATGCCGTTACTGCGCTCTCTCTGCGCGACGTTACTGCACTCTCTGCACGACGTTTCTGCGCTCTCTGCACGACGTTACAGAGCTCTCTATGCGCATTGCTGCCCCCCCCCCCCCAACCTGGCAGTGAATGCAGCTTTATAATTACACCCGGAAATATATCGCCCGTGCTCACTGGCAGCGCGCAGTACCTGGCACTGAGAGGGTTAAATTACTGGCGTGTCCCCTCCTCGCAGGGACGGTCCCTGTGTCACGTCTCCATCTCTCTCGTTTTCCTACTACTCGCAGCATATAACGGGGAGTCCTGGAGGAAGCGCGCGGTCTCGCTCAGTATGCAGGGCCACGCACGCTGGCCTCTGCAGTGGTGGCTACAGTTAAATAAAGGCTGATTTATCGAATCGTGGTGCCCTCTGACCCCTGGATAAGGGCCGCAGGCCCCCGCGCTGGGCTCCTGGTCACTGGTTATTGACGCGGATCAGGGACAGTTACAGACAGCTGACCCGTGAAGGGGTCTGTAACCCCGGCTGCCGATCGCTGCAGATGAGGAGGGGATTTCTGCCTGGGAAGTGGTGCTGAAATGTACAGCCTCTAATCCCCCCAGTGCTGGAGGGGCCTGGGATGCATTGCAAAGCTATGTGATGGTAACCTAACTCCTGCACTGCATGCCGGCTTTTACTTTGAACCGCCCAGTATTGGTTTCCGAGGGATACTTATTTTTATTTCAAGCTAAGGTTAGCTCAGGGCGGCCAGCGGAGAGGTGTAATAACCCCCGGAGTGGTATAGAAGGGTGGAGCGGTATATAGGGGTGTGGAGAGGTGTAATAACCCCCGGAGTGGTATAGAAGGTAAGAGCGGTATATAGGAGTGCGGAGAGGTGTAATAACATCCGGAGTGGTATAGAAGGGTGGAGCGGTATATAGTGGTGCAGAGAGGTGTAATAACCCCGGGAGTGGTATAGAAGGTCAGAGCGGTATATAGGGGTGTGGAGAGGTGTAATAACCCCCGGAGTGGTATAGAAGGGTGGAGCGGTATGTAGGGGTGTGGAGAGGTGTAATAACCCCCGGAGTGGTATAGAAGGGTGGAGCGGTATATATGGGTGTGGAGAGGTGTTATAACCCCCGGAGTGGTATAGAAGGGTGGAGCGGTATATAGGGGTGTGGAGAGGTGTAAAACCCCCCGGAGTGGTATAGAAGGGTGGAGCAGTATATAGGGGTGCGGAGAGGTGTAATAACCCCCGGAGTGGTATAGAAGGCCGGAGCGTTATATAGGGGTGCGGAGAGGTGTAATAACCCCCGGAGTGGTATAGAAGGCCGGAGCGTTATATAGGGGTGCGGAGAGGTGTAATAACACCCGGAGTGGTATAGAAGGGTGGAGCGGTATATAGGGGTGCGGAGAGGTGTAATAATACCCGGAGTGGTATAGAAGGGTGGAGCGGTATATAAGGGTGTGGAGAGGTGTAATAACCCCCGGAGTGGTATAGAAGGGTGGAGCGGTATATAGGGGTGCGGAGAGGTGTAATAACACCCGGATTGGTATAGAAGGGCGGAGCGGTATATAGGGGTGCGGAGAGGTGTAATAACATGCGGAGTGGTATAGAAGGGTGGAGCAGTATATAGGGGTGCGGAGAGGTGTAATAACATGCGGAGTGGTATAGAAGGGTGGAGCGGTATATAAGGGAGTGTGGAGAGGTGTAATATGCGGAGTGGTATAGAAGGGCAGAGCGGTGTATTAACACGCGGAGTGGTATAGAAGGGTGGAGCGGTATATAAGGGGTGTGGAGAGGTGTAATAACATGCGGAGTGGTATAGAAGGGAGGAGCGGTATATAAGGGAGTGCGGGGAGGTGTCATAACATGCAGAGTTGGTATATAGGGGTGCGGAGAGGTGTAATAACATGCGGAGTGGTATAGAAGGGAAGAGCGGTATATAGGGGTGCGGAGAGGTGTAATAACATGCAGAGTGGTATAGAAGGGCGGAGCGGTATATAAAGAGGTGTAATAACATGCGGGCGGTATATAGGGGTGCGGAGAGGTGTCATAACATGCGGAGCGGTATATAAGGGAGCGTGGAGAGGTGTAATAACATGCGGAGTGGTATAGGAGGGCGGGGCGGTATATTAGAGCCCCTATAAGTGTTTCTTGCCCCTTTAGAAGCGAAAATGCAAATCTTTGCACCCTGAGAAGACGAGTGGGGGGGGGGGGGTGTAATACTATTCCAGGGGGGCCCAGGGAAAGTAACGGGGGGAGGGTAATACTATTCCAGGGGGGCCCAGGGAAAGTAACGGGGGGGGGGGGTAATACTATTCCAGAGGGGCCCAGGGAAAGTAACGGGGGGGGGGGGTAATACTATTCCAGGGGGGCCCAGGGAAAGTAATGGGGGGGGGTAATACTATTCCAGGGGGGCCCAGGGAAAGTAATGGGGGGGAGGGTAATACTATTCCAGGGGGGCCCAGGGAAAGTAACGGGGGGGGGGTAATACTATTCCAGGGGGGCCCAGGGAAAGTAATGGGGGGGAGGGTAATACTATTCCAGGGGGGCCCAGGGAAAGTAACGGGGGGGGGGTAATACTGTTCCAGGGGGGCCCAGGGAAAGTAATGGGGGGGAGGGTAATACTATTCCAGGGGGGCCCAGGGAAAGTAACGGGGGGGGGTAATACTATTCCAGGGGGGCCCAGGGAAAGTAACGGGGGGGGTGTAATACTATTCCAGGGGGGCCCAGGGAAAGTAATGGGGGACTTCGTGACCTATACACTGGGTAATACAGAATAATAGAGCGAGAGAGACGGGCGCGTTACTAACAGCGATAACCCAATTATATATTCCCCGGAGAAAACTTCCTTATTCATTCAAATGGGGCCCCACGCGTAGCTTTACGTGGGGCCCCCGCGCGTAGCTTTACGTGGGGGCCACGCGTAGCTTTACGTGGGGCCCCCGCGCGTAGCTTTACGTGGGGGCCCACGCGTAGCTTTACGTGGGGCCCCACGCGTAGCTTTACGTGGGGGCCCCGCGCGTAGCTTTACGTGGGGGCCCCGCGCGTAGCTTTACGTGGGGGCCCCGCGCGTAGCTTTACGTGGGGCCCCGCGCGTAGCTTTACGTGGGGCCCCCGCGCAGCTTTACGTGGGGCCCCCGCGCAGCTTTACGTGGGGCCCCCGCGCGTAGCTTTACGTGGGGGCCACGCGTAGCTTTACGTGGGGCCCCCGCGCGTAGCTTTACGTGGGGGCCCACGCGTAGCTTTACGTGGGGGCCCCGCGCGTAGCTTTACGTGGGGGCCCCGCGCGTAGCTTTACGTGGGGCCCCACGCGTAGCTTTACGTGGGGGCCCCGCGCGTAGCTTTACGTGGGGGCCCCGCGCGTAGCTTTACGTGGGGCCCCACGCGTAGCTTTACGTGGGGCCCCACGCGTAGCTTTACGTGGGGCCCCACGCGTAGCTTTACGTGGGGCCCCACGCGTAGCTTTACGTGGGGCCCCACGCGTAGCTTTACGTGGGGCCCCACGCGTAGCTTTACGTGGGGGCCCACGCGTAGCTTTACGTGGGGCCCCACGCGTAGCTTTACGTGGGGCCCCACGCGTAGCTTTACGTGGGGCCCCACGCGTAGCTTTACGTGGGGCTTTACGTGGGGGCCACGCGTAGCTTTACGTGTAGCTTTACGTGGGGCTTTACGTGGGGGCCACGCGTAGCTTTACGTGTAGCTTTACGTGGGGCCCCACGCGTAGCACCCAACCAGGAGACACAGACAAGACTGAGTATTGCCCCTCTCTGTTCCTGCATAGATCAGCGCTGGGGTATTCTGCGCGGGGCAGATCGCACTGATACCCTGCACCATGCAGCTACTCCCTGGGGGCATCGCAGCAGAGGTGGGAATCTCCCTGCGCCACGTGGAGAGGGTCCTAGATGCCACGAGCCCCGGCACCACCCTGAGCCATGCCATGGTGACTCACTGCTACGTGACACGGGCCTCCTACATACCCACTGCCGCGGCGGCGTGGCACAGGAGACACGCACAGACACACCAGGTAACGCGTGACGCGCACAGCAGGCATCTGTATTGCGTGTACCTGCTGAGAGCTGAGGGGTATTACACCAAGGGCGGCCAACCCCAATCCGCAAGACCCCCCAACGGGTCGGGTTTTCAGGATATCCCAGCTTCAGCACAGGTGGTGCAGTCGAAGACTGAGTCACTGATTGAGCCACATGTGCTGAAGCAGGGATATCCTGAAAACCCGACCTGTTGGGGGGTTTTGAGGACTGGGTTGGGCGCCCCTGTATTACGCTCTATGAAGCTTCAGCCTCTGGGACTAATTATTATCTCTCCGTGTTTGTCGCTTTCCTCGCGTCTCCTTCCTTCTCTTTCCTCGCGTCTCCTTCCTTCTCTTTCCTCGCGTCTCCTTCCTTCTCTTTCCTCGCTTCTCCTTCCTTCTCTTTCCTCGCTTCTCCTTCCTTCTCTTTCCTCGCTTCTCCTTCCTTCTCTTTCCTCGCGTCTCCTTCCTTCTCTTTCCTCGCTTCTCCTTCCTTCTCTTTCCTCGCTTCTCCTTCCTTCTCTTTCCTCGCTTCTCCTTCCTTCTCTTTCCTCGCTTCTCCTTCCTTCTCTTTCCTCGCTTCTCCTTCCTTCTCTTTCCTCGCGTCTCCTTCTCTTTCCTCGCGTCTCCTTCCTTCTCTTTCCTTGCGTCTCCTTCCTTCTCTTTCCTCGCGTCTCCTTCCTTCTCTTTCCTCGCGTCTCCTTCCTTCTCTTTCCTCGCTTCTCCTTCCTTCTCTTTCCTCGCGTCTCCTTCCTTCTCTTTCCTCGCGTCTCCTTCCTTCTCTTTCCTCGCGTCTCCTTCCTTCTCTTTCCTCGCGTCTCCTTCCTTCTCTTTCCTCGCGTCTCCTTCCTTCTCTTTCCTCGCGTCTCCTTCCTTCTCTTTCCTCGCGTCTCCTTCCTTCTCTTTCCTCGCGTCTCCTTCCTTCTCTTTCCTCGCGTCTCCTTCCTTCTCTTTCCTCGCTTCTCCTTCCTTCTCTTTCCTCGCGTCTCCTTCCTTCTCTTTCCTCGCTTCTCCTTCCTTCTCTTTCCTCGCGTCTCCTTCCTTCTCTTTCCGCGCTTCTCCTTCCTTCTCTTTCCTCGCGTCTCCTTCCTTCTCTTTCCTCGCGTCTCCTTCCTTCTCTTACCTCGCTTCATCTTCCTTCTCTTTCCTCGCGTCTCCTTCCTTCTCTTTCAAACCCTCAATCTTTCTCGTCATCCGTCCCTCATCCTCCTGATGTCACTTTCCTTTCCCTCCCTTACTTTCTCTTAAAGCAGCAGACCAAGCTGCCATTTAAACAAAAAAAATAATCCCTTTAATATGTGGATCAATACAATCCACACAATGATTAGTAATTAGTTAAGTTGCCGATCGATCGGGGGAGATCCAGATCGGGGGTTCACTAAATGGAGAGCAAAGTTCTGTGGGGAAGATCATGTGACCAGGCAGTCACTAGATACAATTGGTTCACTGCTAGAGAGGGCAGGGCTCAAAAAGGGGTGTGCCAGAGCCTGTTTCAGAAGAGGAAAGGGATGTGACTTTGTAAATGGTTGCTATAGAAACAGAAAATGCTTGTTACATTACAATACTAATAAAATGTATGTAACACTGGTTCCTCGTGAACACAGACGCTACTGATGCTGTATATTACCTGTGTGGCCCTCTACACCACTACATGTAATTCACAGATGTTTAAAAAAATGCTACAAGTATTTTCTCGTAGTACGGAGCTGATTTATTTAAAAAAAAAACACATGTAGGATATTGCTTGGTCTGCAGCGCTAAAGTCTTTCTCAGCAACTCTTTATTCCACATAATGATCTGCAGCCTTATTTCTATAAGGTTTTGAGACGACGTTGGCGGAAGCCACATCGCTGAAGTCCCCAAAACCTGCACTAGAAAACCTTCCTTCTCTTTCCTCGCGTCTCCTTCCTTCTCTTTCCTCGCGTCTCCTTCCTTCTCTTTCCTCGCGTCTCCTTCCTTCTCTTTCCTCGCGTCTCCTTCCTTCTCTTTCCTCGCGTCTCCTTCCTTCTCTTTCCTCGCTTCTCCTTCCTTCTCTTTCCTCGCGTCTCCTTCCTTCTCTTTCCTCGCTTCTCCTTCCTTCTCTTTCCTCGCGTCTCCTTCCTTCTCTTTCCTCGCGTCTCCATCCTTCTCTTTCCTCGCGTCTCCTTCCTTCTCTTTCCTCGCGTCTCCTTCCTTCTCTTTCCTCGCGTCTCCTTCCTTCTCTTTCCTCGCTTCTCCTTCCTTCTCTTTCCTCGCTTCTCCTTCCTTCTCTTTCCTCGCTTCTCCATCCTTCTCTTTCCTCGCTTCTCCATCCTTCTCTTTCCTCGCTTCTCCTTGCTTCTCTTTCCTCGCTTCTCCTTCCTTCTCTTTCCTCGCTTCTCCTTCCTTCTCTTTCCTCGCGTCTCCTTCCTTCTCTTTCCTCGCTTCTCCTTCCTTCTCTTTCCTCGCATCTCCTTCCTTCTCTTTCCTCGCTTCTCCTTCCTTCTCTTTCCTCGCGTCTCCTTCCTTCTCTTTCCTCGCTTCTCCTTCCTTCTCTTTCCTCGCTTCTCCTTCCTTCTCTTTCCTCGCTTCTCCATCCTTCTCTTTCCTCGCTTCTCCATCCTTCTCTTTCCTCGCTTCTCCTTGCTTCTCTTTCCTCGCTTCTCCTTCCTTCTCTTTCCTCGCTTCTCCTTCCTTCTCTTTCCTCGCTTCTCCTTCCTTCTCTTTCCTCGCTTCTCCTTCCTTCTCTTTCCTCGCTTCTCCTTCCTTCGCTTTCCTCGCTTCTCCATCCTTCTCTTTCCTCGCTTCTCCTTGCTTCTCTTTCCTCGCTTCTCCATCCTTCTCTTTCCTCGCTTCTCCATCCTTCTCTTTCCTCGCTTCTCCTTGCTTCTCTTTCCTCGCTTCTCCTTCCTTCTCTTTCCTCGCTTCTCCTTCCTTCTCTTTCCTCGCTTCTCCTTCCTTCTCTTTCCTCGCTTCTCCATCCTTCTCTTTCCTCGCTTCTCCATCCTTCTCTTTCCTCGCTTCTCCTTGCTTCTCTTTCCTCGCTTCTCCTTCCTTCTCTTTCCTCGCTTCTCCTTCCTTCTCTTTCCTCGCTTCTCCTTCCTTCTCTTTCCTCGCGTCTCCTTCCTTCTCTTTCCTCGCTTCTCCTTCCTTCTCTTACCTCGCTTCTCCTTCCTTCTCTTACCTCGCTTCTCCTTCCTTCTCTTTCCTCGCTTCTCCTTCCTTCTCTTTCCTCGCTTCTCCTTCCTTCTCTTTCCTCGCTTCTCCTTCCTTCTCTTTCCTCGCTTCTCCTTCCTTCTCTTTCCTCGCTTCTCCTTCCTTCTCTTTAATCGCTTCTCCTTCCTTCTCTTTCCGCGCTTCTCCTTCCTTCTCTTTCCTCGCTTCTCCTTCCTTCTCTTTCCTCGCTTCTCCTTCCATCTCTTTCCTCGCGTCTCCTTCCTTCTCTTTACTCGCTTCTCCTTCGAATATACATCATCAGTAGCGTCTGTGTTCACGAGGAACCAGTGTTACATACATTTTTTTAGTATTGTAATGTAACAAGCATTTTCTTTTTCTATAGCAACCATTTACAAAGTCACATCCCTTTCCTCTTCTGAAACAGGCTCTGGCACACCCCTTTTTGAGCCCTGCCCTCTCTAGCAGTGAACCAATTGTATCTAGTGACTGCCTGGTCACATGATCTTCCCCACAGAACTTTGCTCTCCATTTAGTGAACCCCCGATCTGGATCTCCCCCGATCGATCGCCAACTTAACTAATTACTAATCATTGTGTGGATTGTATTGATCCACATATTAAAGGGATTATTTTTTTTGTTTAAATGGCAACTTGGTCTGCTGCTTTAAGAGAAAGTAAGGGAGGGAAAGGAAAGTGACATCAGGAGGATGAGGGACGGATGACGAGAAAGATTGAGGGTTTGAAAGAGAAGGAAGGAGACGCGAGGAAAGAGAAGGAAGGAGAAGCGAGGAAAGAGAAGGAAGGAGAAGCTTCTCCTTCCTTCTCTTTCCTCGCTTCTCCTTCCTTCTCTTACCTCGCTTCTCCTTCCTTCTCTTTCCTCGCGTCTCCTTCCTTCTCTTTCCTCGCTTCTCCTTCCTTCTCTTTCCTCGCTTCTCCTTCCTTCTCTTTCCTCGCTTCTCCTTCCTTCTCTTTCCTCGCTTCTCCTTCCTTCTCTTTCCTCGCTTCTCCTTCCTTCTCTTTCCTCGCGTCTCCTTCCTTCTCTTTCAAACCCTCAATCTTTCTCGTCATCCGTCCCTCATCCTCCTGATGTCACTTTCCTTTCCCTCCCTTACTTTCTCTTAAAGCAGCAGACCAAGTTGCCATTTAAACAAAAAAAATAATCCCTTTAATATGTGGATCAATACAATCCACACAATGATTAGTAATTAGTTAAGTTGCCGATCAATCGGGGGAGATCCAGATCGGGGGTTCACTAAATGGAGAGCAAAGTTCTGTGGGGAAGATCATGTGACCAGGCAGTCACTAGATACAATTGGTTCACTGCTAGAGAGGGCAGGGCTCAAAAAGGGGTGTGCCAGAGCCTGTTTCAGAAGAGGAAAGGGATGTGACTTTGTAAATGGTTGCTATAGAAACAGAAAATGCTTGTTACATTACAATACTAAAAAAATGTATGTAACACTGGTTCCTCGTGAACACAGACGCTACTGATGCTGTATATTACCTGTGTGGCCCTCTACACCACTACATGTAATTCACAGATGTTTAAAAAAAATGCTACAAGTATTTTCTCGTAGTACAGAGCTGATTTATTTAAAAAAAAAACACATGTAGGATATTGCTTGGTCTGCAGCTTTAAAGTCTTTCTCAGCAACTCTTTATTCCACATAATGATCTGCAGACTTATTTCTATAAGGTTTTGAGACGACGTTGGCGGAAGCCACATCGCTGAAGTCCCCAAAACCTGCACTAGAAAACCTTGTACGATAGATAGGTATCACAACCTGTGAAGTAACTGAGGCTGCACTTAAAGTGCTGGCGACGCGACGTCGCGGCAAAACAAATGTATTGCCGCCGTCGCTTGCGCTTATAGTAAGCGCGATGCTGGCGGAGCGAATTTCTGAAGCCGGTCAAATTTGATTTTTCAGAGGCTGTCGCCACATGTGAAAAAAGTGAAATAACTGCACTCAGTGATAGGTGATATATATATATATATATATATATATATATATATATATATAAATGATATACCAATGCCCTGATTAGGTGTAGATATATTGTGATCAGTTGAAACAATATAGTGAAATCTTAACCAAATAGTGTAATATTAAAACGGACCAAGGGAATTAATTAAACCTGTTCCGTTCACGTGTGTATAGGTGAGGTAACTGCAGCTGTTCAAATAGGATGGCTCCGCAACCAGTACTAGAACAAAAAAACAAAAAGAGAGAACAGCACAAGACCTCATTGTGTAGTATTATAAAAATTGTATTCAGTTCATTCAGCAGGTGAGTATTGCACGTACATTCAAATATATTTAACAGGCATGACATGTTATGGACATGTTACCACAACTGCTAGTAGCGTAGGACCGCTCAGGACTCAGCTGGGCTGGGGATGAGATGGATTCTTGTCTTTCCCCAGGGGTTCTTGGGTTGTTTTCTCCCCTTAGATCAGCATCGTTTCACCGGATGAAGGACTGCAGTATCCTTGCACAAAACCCGCTGCACGCTGATGCTCTGTGCCTCCGTTGTTTAGTAGCACGCTGATGCCGTCACTCAGGATGTCCTGTCCAGGATCGGGAGCTCTAGCGCTGGCAACGTGTGGTGTAGCTTGCTACATGTCAGTGCTCCACGACGAGCTATCTGATGCGCACTGATGACGTCACTCCAAGCGTCCCATCACATACGGGTTGGAGTAATAAAATGTCCATTAAGTGACACAAAAGTTGGATAAAGGCAGATTCTTGGACTCAAGAAAGTACAAACTGGAATACGTCCTATTCCAACGCGTTTCGTAAATAGATTACTTCGTCAGGGAATCATGATCATGATACCTTCATCCGGTGAAACGATGCTTATCTAAGGGGAGAAAACAACCCAAGAACCCCTGGGAAAAGACAAGAATCCATCTCATCCCCAGCTGAGTCCTGAGTGGTCCTACGCTACTAGCAGTTGTGGTAACATGTCCATAACATGTCATGCCTGTTAAATATATTTGAATGTACGTGCAATACTCACCTGCTGAATGAATTGAATACAATTTTTATAATACTACACAATGAGGTCTTGTGCTGTTCTCTCTTTTTGTTTTTTGTCACCACATGTGACAGGCTCTGAACCAATCAAAGACCTGGTCGCCCGCGACATCGCTGGAAAGCGAATTACAAATTCCGCTAGCGGCGACGGTGACTTCATCCGTCGTGTCGCCGTCACGAGCACTATAAGCGCGGCCTTACTCTTGCTGGTACTTATACGCCTCTAACATCCCTCGGTGTGTTTCTGTAACACAGTCTGCAGATACCTGCAAAATCAGAAAGAACGGCACAGAAGAGAAAGTGACCGAGGAGCCCACAGGCCCCTTAGTATGCACGCAGGGTGTAACAGTGGGATATACAACGAACCAAATATATAAGGCAAATAATGGTAGGGCAAAGCTGCTAAAATTACTTGTCACCTTATGTATTTCAACGTAATTATTGCATATTATTAAAAAAAAATGTATTATTCTTTGATTTTAGCAGCTTTGCCCTACCATTATTTGCCCTATATATTTGGTTCGTTCGCACTAGTTAAGCTTCTATAGGACACTATATCCTTTGTATATCACACTGTTACACCAGGCGTGCATACTAAGGGGCCCTTGGTGACCTTGGTCACTTTTTCTTCCTTGTCGTTATATATATATATTTTCCACGTTGCACCAGGCTGCGTTCATTCATTCGCTTATATGGTACTGAGCGATATGTTCACCATCAGTGATTAAATCAGAAAGAAGAAAGGAAATACTCTGTAAACAGCATTTAAAAAATCAAGTGGAAACGGATTGGAATAATTTCCGGGGCCGCGCCTTTTATTAAACACGTAATAAGAGACTATCAGGTGACAGTGGTGTAAAGTGAGGGAACATTTCCTTCCGTAGCCTCCTCCCTGCAAACTTCTGTTCTGCAGACACAGCGTGTCTGGCTGCGTCTCCGTGCTCTCTGGCATTGAGCTGGCTGAGCCTCTCTCACGGGGAATATTGAGCCCTGCTGATTGAGGAGAAGCCACTGTTACAAGAGAAAGTAACGGCAAACCCCTAGCCCTCTTATCCTGTCACTGCGGTTATTCCATCATCACCTGGCGGGACATACGCTACGTGCAGCCTATCCCCTTCAGAGCAGCTGGGAAGGAGTTAAAAGGCACAGCAACGTCCAGAATATTGAAGTTGCATTAATAGAACACCCACCTTCTTTTTCTCTTATTTGTATATGTACAGCCTGTGACAATGTACAGTATAATTGCACATTCTTACCTAAGCTGCCAATCGTTTGGTGCTCCAAGAGAATAGCTGCATTCTGACTGTGTGCTGCAGCCAGCTGCTATGTAACATTATACAGTATTACTAAGTGTAACATTATTGTTACAGCTTTCAGAGTAATAGACATTCTGCTGTTTGGGACACAGCAAGAGATCTGTGTGTGATACTTTGTTGCCAAAGGGCAGAGCTCAAAAAGGTGTCAGAGCCTGTTTCAAAAGAGGAAATCAATGTGACGTTCTGAATGGTTACTATAGCAACCACAGGATGATCAGTACATAAAAAAAATTATAAGTGGCATTTGGAGTTTAAAAAAATTAATCCAGGCAGTTATCTAATACTACAGAAACATATAGGAATTTTCGCGTTTTGCTCCTTTAAGGTGAAAGTACTCAGTGATGTAACTCCTTCAGAATAATTTGTAACAAAAGGAAATTGCCAGAGAAACTGTAGAGTCCGAACCAAAAAACAAACATAATATTTATTAGTTGTGAAAATGAATAAAGGGTCTGTTTGTGCTGCATCGATATCTGCACGGAGCCGGAAATCAGTCCGCGGTGCTGCTGTTTTAGGATCACAAACCGAGAGACTCTTACAGGGCATGCCCTTATTTTTAGGTTTGATAGCGAAGTTACTGTAGCCTTATTGGTACTGGAGTGATACCTTTTAGTGACTTACTTAAGCGTTCTTCACGGATGCAGTTACAGTGCACAGAGCTTTCTTAGCCTCACAGGCGTCTTCTTGTAGAGTTCTGTGACTTTGATCTATGTCTCGTGCCACAAGCTAAAACTAATCGTAATAAGCAAGCTGTGGTCCTCAGTACCCCTGAGTAGAGTCGCACACTCCCGGTGCCTGCAGCTGAGCCTGTGAGTGACCGTTGCTGTTTTGTGCCTGCAGGACAGGGCCCCTCTCCTCACCGTGGCTGTAGTTCCCCAGCTCCCCCGTGGCGCGGCGGTGGAGTGGCACGTGATGGCCGCTGCGGATGAGCCTGCGGAAAGGAGACACTTCTCGCTGTCGGAGGCGAGCTCGGGTTTCCAGGTGACACTGCGCGGGGTGATATCCAGCTCTGCGTCCTGTGCCTCCCTCGTACTCTCGCTGTGCGTGGCCTCTGCAAGGCTCCCTTCCCAAGACTGGTGCGGTGCTCTTGGTATCCTGGGGACTGCGCTGCGGCGAGCCTCGGGGGAGCTCTCCGCTGACACGGCCCTCACTGCCCTGTGCTGCAGATCGTTCTGTAAGGGGGACAGCGTGGAGTCACAGAGTCTGCGGGAAGGTGAGTCTGGACAGGACAGAGGGGACTGTGTGTAAAGCAAGCATCGCACATGTAGTGAAAGGGTTAATTGTCCATGCGTTAGAGTTGGAGCCCTGGATAAGGAACTTTGTCATTGAGTTTGATGCGAGCAGCTCCCATATATATTTGCAAAGCTCCCCTAAGTACTGTGTCCAGTAAACTCTACCCCAGGGGTCCCCAACTCCCAGCCCCCCGGAGCCGGTATAGCCTTACAACCTGGTCTGTGGGGGGCTCTTGGGGACTGGAGTTGGGAAGCCCAGCTCTACCCTAATGTCTGTGTATTAGGAAAATGTGAGAGGTGTGTGTACCTGATGTCTGTGTATTAGGAGTCAGTGAGAGGTAAGTGTATCTGATGTCTGTGTATTAGGAGTCAGTGAGAGGTAAGTGTATCTGATGTCTGTCTGTATTAGGTGGGGGTGGGAGGTATGTGTCCCTGATGTCCTTGCAGGATTCGGAGGGTGAGAGGTAGGTAGGTAATATATGCATGTATGTCTTTATTTATATAGCGCCATTAATGTACATAGCGCTTCACAGCAGTAATACACGTGACAATCATATAAATAACAAATAATATAAATAACACATAATGGGAATAAGTGCTTCATGCATAAAAGTAATATTTAGGAAAATGAGTCCCTGCCCCGAAGAGCTTACAATCTAATTGGTGTGGAGAACGTACAGAGACAGTAGGATGTGTTCCTGATATGTGTGCAGGATTAGGGGGGTGAGAGGTATGTGTCCCTAATAACTCTCCATGATTAGAGGGGTGAGAGGTATGTGTCCCTAATAACTCTCCAGGATTAGGGGGGTGAGAGTTATGTGTCCCTGATAATTCTCCAGGATTAGGGGGGTGAGAGGTATGTGTCCCTGATAACTCTCCAGGATTAGGGGGGTGAGAGGTATGTGTCCCTAATAACTCTCCAGGATTAGGGGGGTGAGAGGTATGTGTCCCTAATAACTCTCCAGGATTAGGGGGGTGAGAGGTATGTGTCCCTAATAACTCCAGGATTAGGGGGGTGAGAGGTATGTGTCCCTGATATGTGTGCAGGATTAGGGGGGTGAGAGTTATGTGTCCCTAATAATTCTCCAGGATTAGGGGGGTGAGAGGTATGTGTCCCTGATAACTCTCCAGGATTAGGGGGGTGAGAGGTATGTGTCCCTAATAACTCCCCAGGATTAGGGGGGTGAGAGGTATGTGTCCCTGATAACTTTCCAGGATTAGGGGGGTGAGACGTATGTGTCCCTAATAACTCTCCATGATTAGTGGGGTGAGAGGTATGTGTCCCTGATAACTCTCCAGGATTAGGGGGGTGAGAGGTATGTATCCCTAATAACTCTCCAGTATTAGGGGGTTGAGAGTTGTGTGTCCCTGATAACTCTCCAGGATTAGAGGGGTGAGAGTTGTGTGTCCCTGATAACTCTCCAGGATTAGAGGGGTGAGAGTTGTGTGTCCCTGATAACTCTCCAGGATTAGGGGGGTGAGAGTTGTGTGTCCCTAATAACTCTCCAGGATTAGGGGGGTGAGAGTTGTGTGTCCCTGATAACTCTCCAGGATTAGGGGGGTGAGAGTTGTGTGTCCCTGATAACTCTCCAGGATTAGAGGGGTGAGAGTTGTGTGTCCCTAATAACTCTCCAGGATTAGGGGGCTGAGAGTTGTGTGTCCCTGATAACTCTCCAGGATTAGGGGGGTGAGAGTTGTGTGTCCCTAATAACTCTCCAGGATTAGGGGGCTGAGAGTTGTGTGTCCCTGATAACTCTCCAGGATTAGGGGGGTGAGAGTTGTGTGTCCCTGATAACTCTCCAGGATTAGGGGGGTGAGAGTTGTGTGTCCCTGATAACTCTCCAGGATTAGAGGGGTGAGAGTTGTGTGTCCCTACAGTAATAACTCTCCAGGATTAGAGGGGTGAGAGTTATGTGTCCCTAATAACTCTCCAGGATTAGGGGGGTGAGAGTTGTGTGTCCCTGATAACTCTCCAGGATTAGGGGTAAGAATCCCTTTGCTGTGGATGTATAATCTGGAGGTTTCGGTCTCTGTTCTGGCTGCCTCGTGGTAACATATCTCCTGTCTGGTGCCGGACTGGCTGTTCTGGGTGCGGTTCTGCTGATGTCACCGTTGTGGTGCCGGGTGGTGTTGTTAAAACAGAACCCTTGGGACGGGCGCAATAAGATTTCACAGCAACCTGAACGAGGCCTGCGGGGAGTGAGCTGTGATTAGCAAAATGCCACCCTGCTGTCAGCAGGAGCTCATCATGTCCCGCCGGGGGGCCTCCTATACCCAGAAATCAGCAGCGGCGGCTGCTGCTGCTGCCTGGTAATGAGGCACCTCCCTTACCTGCCCTGGCGAGGCACAGATCCAAGTGAGGAATGCCAAATTCACAGCCGAACCCCTTCTTGCCAGAGGGGCAGTCATTCCAAACGCCAGGGTAATACAATCACTGTCAAAATATTCACATGCGCGTTGTCTCCTTTTTATTGTTAAATTGTCCTTACAAATGATCTGTTGTCTGTAACCCCCGAGCAATACGTTGCAAAGGGCTTTATATTTAGTTACTGAAACACAATTCCCTAGGGGAGAAAGTGACGGCCATGTTTAGTACTTCCTACAGAAATGTGAACTTGTGTGGAATACTGCAGAGGGAGAGGGGGGCTCCGGGCACTGAACGCGGGGGAGGGGGGGGCTCCAGGCACAACGCGGGGGAGGGGAAGGGCTCCGGGCACTGAACGCGGGGGAGGGGGGGGCTCCAGGCACAACGCGGGGGGACGGCTCCAGGCACTGAACGCGGGGGAGGAGGGGGCTCCAGGCACTGAACGCGGGGGTGGGGGGGGGCTCCAGGCACTGAACGTGGGGGAGGGGGGGGCTCCAGGCACAACGCGGGGGAGGGAGTGGGCTCCAGGCACTGAACGCGGGGGAGAGGGGGGCTCCGGGCACTGAACGCTGGGGAGGGGGGGCTCCGGGCACTGAACACGGGGGAGGGGCGTCTCGGCACTGAACGTGGGGGAGGGGGTCTCGGTCCTGAGCACGGGGGAGGGGGGCTCTGGGTGCAGAACGTAGGGGGAGGGGGGCTCTGGGCTCTGAACGTAGGGGGAGGGGGACTCTCTGGGCGCAGAACGTAGGGGGAGGGGGGCTCTCTGGGCGCAGAACGTAGGGGGAGGGGGGCTCTCTGGGCGCAGAACGTAGGGGGAGGGGGGCTTTCTGGGCGCAGAACATAGGGGGGGGCTCTCTGGGCGCAGAACGTAGGGGGAGGGGGGCTCTCTGGGCGCAGAACGTAGGGGGAGGGGGGCTCTCTGGGCGCAGAACGTAGGGAAAGGGGGGCTCTCTGGGCGCAGAACGTAGGGGGAGGGGGGCTCTCTGGGCGCAGAACGTAGGGGGAGGGGGGCTCTCTGGGCCCAGAACGTAGGGGGAGGGGGGCTCTCTGGGCCCAGAACGTAGGGGGAGGGGGGCTCTCTGGGCGCAGAACGTAGGAGGAGGGGGGCTCTCTGGGCGCAGAACGTAGGGGGAGGGGGGCTCTCTGGGCGCAGAACGTAGGGAAAGGGGGGCTCTCTGGGCGCAGAACGTAGGGGGAGGGGGGCTCTCTGGGCGCAGAACGTAGGGGAGGGGGGCTCTCTGGGCCCAGAACGTAGGGGGAGGGGGGCTCTCTGGGCCTAGAACGTAGGAGGAGGGGGCTCTCTGGGCGCAGAACGTAGGAGGAGGGGGGCTCTCTGGGCGCAGAACGTAGGGGGAGGGGGGCTCTCTGGGCGCAGAACGTAGGGGGAAGGGGGCTCTCTGGGCCCAGAACGTAGGGGGAGGGGGGCTCTCTGGGCGCAGAACGTAGGGAAAGGGGGGCTCTCTGGGCGCAGAACGTAGGGGGAGGGGGGCTCTCTGGGCGCAGAACGTAGGGGAGGGGGGCTCTCTGGGCCCAGAACGTAGGGGGAGGGGGGCTCTCTGGGCCTAGAACGTAGGAGGAGGGGGCTCTCTGGGCGCAGAACGTAGGAGGAGGGGGGCTCTCTGGGCGCAGAACGTAGGGGGAGGGGGGCTCTCTGGGCGCAGAACGTAGGGGGAAGGGGGCTCTCTGGGCCCAGAACGTAGGGGGAGGGGGGCTCTCTGGGCGCAGAACGTAGGGGGAGGGGGGCTCTCTGGGCGCAGAACGTAGGGGGAGGGGGGCTCTCTGGGCGCAGAACGTAGGGGGAGGGGGGCTCTCTGGGCCCAGAACGTAGGGGGAGGGGGGCTCTCTGGGCCCAGAACGTAGGGGGAGGGGGGCTCTCTGGGCGCAGAACGTAGGGGGAGGGGGGCTCTCTGGGCGCAGAACGTAGGGGGAGGGGGGCTCTCTGGGCGCAGAACGTAGGGGGAGGGGGGCTCTGGGCGCAGAACGTAGGGGGAGGGGGGTTCTCTGGGCGCAGAACGTAGGGGGAGGGGGGCTCTCTGGGCGCAGAACGTAGGGGGAGGGGGGCTCTCTGGGCGCAGAACGTAGGGGGGGGGCTCTCTGGGCGCAGAACGTAGGGGGAGGGGGGCTCTCTAGGCGCAGAACGTAGGGGGATGGGGCTCTCTGGGCGCAGAACGTAGGGTGAGGGGGGCTCTGGGCGCAGAACGTAGGGTGAGGGGGGCTCTCTGGGCGCAGAACGTAGGGGGAGGGGGGCTCTCGGCACTGAACGTAGGGGGAGGGGGGCTCTCTGGGCGCAGAGCGTAGGGGGAGGGGGGCTCTCGGCACTGAACGCGAGGGGCTGTGTGTTGGAACTGAACACTCTGTGATCTTTCCCCACCTTCCTGCTTTCTCTGGTGCAGCTGGGAGAGCTGTAATGAACGACTCCGTGATTTAATAAAGTCCAATTATTGCTGCTGTTTATCTGCTCATTTGAATCATTTTGGGATTCGGCAAATTGCAATGCTCACGGCCTTTCCAATTTCAGGAGCCGCTAATATCCCCATCAGCCCTGAATTAATAAAGCACAACAAAAAAAATCTCTTTCTAACATTATCATTAAGCAGCAAGTGTCTCCTATCCCAGCCCTGCCGAATGTACATGGAGAGTGAGCGTGTGAGGCTGCCCGAGCTCATATCTCAGGGCCGCATATAATCTGCCCCTTATCTGGTGACAGTGACACATGGGGACCTGACATTCATGTAGCGGGTCTCCCACTTCTGAGCCTGTGCCCAATGCCCGGTGCCACAGGAACTGTGGGCAACTAGAGAGGTGGTTTCAATGACCCATTGATTGTCCCATTGATTGTCCCCATGCAGAATGACACAGGGCACCTGTGATAAGTGACATGAAATCTGAGTTATGTGGCAGTGTCCCTTTAGTGCTATAATGATCATTAAAGCCTGATCTTTTTATCATCCCGTTTCAGGGCTGCAGGAACTTCTGGAAGATGTGTGGGGCGAGAAGGCTCCGGTTCTGGTTCTGGTGCCTGTTCTGGACCTGTCCGGCAGTGAAATCCTGCATTTATCGTTCTGGTTCAGCTCCTGACTCACCATCCTACTCTGCAAACAAAGCTAGCAGAGACCGATCCAAAAGACTCGGCAATAATATATGCAAATGATGCTTCTACCAAGTACTGACCTAAGGATAGGGTGACCAGACGTCTTGGTTTTTGTTTGTCCCTGTGGCCCGAAATTGTAGTAAATGTCCCAGTTTTTTTCTCACATCCCGGTTTGTCCCCGGAAAAATATGGTCACCCTACTTAAGGGGCTGAATACTTATGCAACCAGTAAATTTCATTTTGTACATTTCCTTTGCTGACATTTAATCTCCTCCTCATAGAACAGAGTTCAGTTTAACCCCTACAGCTTTGTAGCTTAGAATTAAAAAAAAAAAAAATTGGAAAAAAAATGTGCATACATTATTTGTAATTCAACTAAATGTGACATTGGTAGGGGTGAATACTTTTGCAAATCACTGTACATGTGTGTATGACACTGTATGCCTGTGCACGCGTGTGTGTGCCCTGTTGTAATTTTGTGTCTATCATGGCCTTATAATTGATGCATACATAAGTCTGTGTATATAAATAAATATATATATAATATCATGGAGTATCACTGCTTATTTTTATAAACCTGATGTCTGAGTAAAAAAAGTGAGCATACAGTTGTATTTGCCAGGTCAGAGAGTTGTATTTGCATATTTGCTTTCCTGTGGAGGGTTTTTGTCACTTTTTTTACTCACCATAACTTAACTCAGTATTATGGTTTAGCCTATCCCATAGCCTCTTTGCATACCCAGTTAAAATCAACCCCACACTGATGAGACCCATTAAGGTCGAAACAGCTGTCTGTGGGTGGTTTTCTGGGTATGCACCTTAACCCTGGCTGTGCTCAAAGCTGTGACCATGCAGCAAGCTTAAGCCTATAGGGAACCATGTTAAAAATGGTTTTTGAGGCAAAAAGTGACACTGTGTGTTCTTTTGCATGTCATTTCCCAGAATCCCTTGCTGCAGTGGAAGTGCTGTATGCTGGGTGATAATGGGGAAAGGCGGGGTTGCAGACCTGCCTAAGACATGCAAATGAGCATACAGTTGTATTTGCATATATATATATATATATATATATATATACTAGCTGAGAGACCCGGCGTTGCCCGTGAGTTAAATTTCCCGCTAGGAAAGGGGGGGGGGGCAGAGGGGGGGGTAAAGGGGGGAGGAGAGGGGGACAGTGGACAGGAGGGGGGACAGTGGACGGGGGAGGACAATGGATGGGGGGGACAGTGGACAGGAGGGGGGGACAGTGGACAGGAGGGGGGGGGCAGGGGACAGTGGACAGGAGGGGGGACAGTGGACAGGAGGGGGGGCAGTGGACAGGAGGGGGGGCAGTGGACAGGAGGGGGGGGCAGTGGACAGGAGGGGGGGACAGGAGAGGGGGGAGACAGTGGACAGGAGGGGGGGAGAGAGTGGACAGGAGGGGGGGAGAGAGTGGACAGGAGGGGGGGAGAGAGTGGACAGGAGGGGGGGACAGTGGACAGGAGGGGGGGCAGTGGACAGGAGGGGGGGCAGTGGACAGGAGGGGGGGCAGTGGACAGGAGGGGGGGACAGTGGACAGGAGAGGGGGGAGACAGTGGACAGGAGGGGGGGAGAGAGTGGACAGGAGGGGGGGAGAGAGTGGACAGGAGGGGGGGAGAGAGTGGACAGGAGGGGGGGAGAGAGTGGACAGGAGGGGGGGAGAGAGTGGACAGGAAGGGGGGGAGACAGTGGACAGGGGGGGGGGAGACAGTGGACAGGAGGGGGGGGACAGTGGACAGGAGGGGGGGAGACAGTGGACAGGAGGGGGGGAGACAGTGGACAGGAGGGGGGGAGACAGTGGACAGGAGGGGGGGAGACAGTGGACAGGAGGGGGGGAGACAGTGGACAGGAGGGGGGGGAGACAGTGGACAGGAGGGGGGGGAGACAGTGGACAGGAGGGGGGGGGAGACAGTGGACAGGAGGGGGGGGGAGACAGTGGACAGGAGGGGGGGGGGAGATAGTGGACAGGAGGGGGGGGAGACAGTGGACAGGAGGGGGGGGAGACAGTGGACAGGAGGGGGGGGAGACAGTGGACAGGAGGGGGGGGGAGACAGTGGACAGGAGGGGGGGGAGACAGTGGACAGGAGGGGGGGGGAGACAGTGGACAGGAGGGGGGGGGAGACAGTGGACAGGAGGGGGGGGAGACAGTGGACAGGAGGGGGGGGAGACAGTGGACAGGAGGGGGGGGGAGACAGTGGACAGGAGGGGGGGGAGACAGTGGACAGGAGGGGGGGGAGACAGTGGACAGGAGGGGGGGAGACAGTGGACAGGAGGGGGTGGGACAGTGGACAGGAGGGGGTGGGACAGTGGACAGGAGGGGGTGGGACAGTGGACAGGAGGGGGTGGGACAGTGGACAGGAGGGGGTGGGACAGTGGACAGGAGGGGGTGGGACAGTGGACAGGAGGGGGTGGGACAGTGGACAGGAAGGGGTGGGACAGTGGACAGGAGGGGACCGTGGACAGGAGGGGACGGGACAGTGGACAGGAGGGGGACGGGACAGTGGACAGGAGGGGGACGGGACAGTGGACAGGAGGGGGTGGGATGGGGGACAGTGGACAGGAGGGGGGGGACAGTGGACAGGAGGGGGGGTGACAGTGGACAGGAGGGGGACGGGAGAGTGGACAGGAGGGGGACGGGAGAGTGGACAGGAGGGGGACGGGCGAGTGGACAGGAGGGGGACGGGCGAGTGGACAGGACGGGGACGGGAGAGTGGACAGGAGGGGGACGGGACAGTGGACAGGAGGGGGACGGGACAGTGGACAGGAGGGGGACGGGGCAGTGGACAGGAGGGGGGTTGACAGTTTACAGGAGGGGGGTTGACAGTTGACAGGAGGGGGGTTGACAGTGGACAGGAGGGGGGTTGACAGTGGACAGGAGTGGGGGTGACAGTGTACAGGAGGGGGGGTGACAGTGTACAGGAGGGGGGGTGACAGTGTACAGGAGGGGGGGTGACAGTGGACAGGAGGGGGGGCAGTGGACAGGAGGGGGGGTGGGTTGGTTAAAATTTGCGGGTCCCTCCTTTCCACTCCCCCCGTATGTTTCTTTGCTCCCCCCGTATGTTTCTTTGCTCCCCCCGTATGTTTCTTTGCTCCCCCCGTATGTTTCTTTGCTCCCCCCGTATGTTTCTTTGCTCCCCCCTCTCTCTCCGCTCCTGACCCCGCCCCCCCATGCGTAGCTCCGGTCCCCACCCTACAGTGTCTGACACACACACAGTGACACACACACACACAGTGTCCCACACACACAGTGTCCCACACACACAGTGACACACACACACGTCACCTCTACTTCTGGCCGCCGCCATCTTAGTTACTCCGCGAGGGAGGAAGGGGGTCCTTCCGGGCGCCGCCATCTTAGGTGCCGCGTGGCAGCTAAAGGCTGCCTGCCCACTGCCTGTCCGGCCGCCGGGGAGGTGAGTGGAGCATGGGGGAGGTGAGTGGAGCACGGGGGAGGTGAGTGGAGCACACCGGGGAGGGGGGGGTGAGTGGAGCACACCGGGGAGGGGGGGAGGTGAGTGGAGCACACCGGGGAGGGGGGGAGGTGAGTGGAGCACACCGGGGAGGTGAGTGGAGCACACCGGGGAGGGGGGGAGGTGAGTGGAGCACACCGGGGAGGGGGGAAGGTGAGTGGAGTGCCGGTGGGGTGAGGGAGGTGAGTGTGATGGGGGGGGGGAGAGGACAGAGAGGTGAAGGCTGCAGGTGAGGTGTGTTGGGGCCGGAGGGTAAGGGAGCGGGAGATGAGCCTCCGGGACCGGCGGGTAAGAGAGCGGGAGGGGTGTGTGTGTGTGTGTGTGTCTCGTCACTCCGCCTCAGGCCAATGAGGTGTGCGGGGGCGGGCGGCCCAAGGGGCCAATGAGATTTCCCCTAGGGACACAGGAAGATGCAGACAGGCATACAGTGCTTTCACAAATATATAATAAGATATATATATATATATATATATGTGTGTATATATATATATATATATATATATATATATATATATATATATATATATATATAGTTATACGTTACCGTTCCAAGGATTGGTAAACAAGAGACAGCACTCAATGTTGAAAACCAATCCTTGGAACGGTAACGTATAACTACATTCTCTATATGGGACGTGCACCTGTGGCTTACCAGCACCTATTGGAGTGCCAACTGCCTTATCTGACTATATATATACAGATATATATATATATATATATATATATATATATATATATATATATATATACACACATATAGAGGTATCAGTACGGTGTTAGCCGAGCTTCAATAATCAAAAAATAAATAGATGATACCGTTCTGTGGCTAACGAAATGCTTTTATTTGTGCGAGCTTTCGAGATACACTGATCTCTTCTTCCGGCGATGTTACAATGAATGAAGCAAAAGGTATACTTAAAAACAGTGTCTCTTGGAATGTTATCTGTGCTGTTCCTTCCCCCGGTGTGGATGTGTTTTATGGCTAGAGGTGTCAAAAGGTTACTGAAAGCAAGTGAAGAAAGAGTGTGTATGTGTATCAGTGTGAATAAAAATGAATGGAGAGCCCACAGTATATACAGTGCTTTACACAAGGTGTGTGTGGAGTGGGAGTGGATATAAATGGTGTTGGTGGGTGTGGAAATGTGAGAGTTTGTAGCACAACTAAAAGTGTGTGTGGATACTTAGTGGTCCCTATTGGTGTGTAGGGATGGAAGAACAAGGAGTATTAGTATGTGTGAGAGACAGCTGTGTGTGCATACATATAGCACAGTATGTACAGACATGGCCTTTAGCGCTCATGGGACGAGAGTTCACTAGTGTCAGTAATGACTCATAAAATTTCGATCTCTGTTTAGGCCACTGCTAAGTGTCCCGAACAGTTGCATAAATTTGTATTCATGCAACCGTCTCTCTTTCGGGGTTTTAAGATTACCTATGAGTATGGCAAATATTACTCATTTGCATGTCTTAGACAGGTCTGCAATCCTGCCTTTCACCATTATCACCCAGCATAGAGTGCTTCCACTGCAGCAAGGGATTCTGGGAAAGGACATGCAAATGAGCACACAGTGCCACCTTTTGCTTCAAAACCATATGATGTGGTCCCCTATAATCCTATCCTTGCTGCATTGCACAGCTTTTGAGCACAGCCTGGGTTAAGATGCATAGCCAGTAAACCTACCAACAGACAGCTGTTTCGACCTTAATGGGTCTCATCATTGTGAGGTTGGTTATACTGGCTATATTATCTTGGCAACAATTTGAAGGATAATCATTTTCAAGTCTTTAAATAGATCGTAAATTACATAATAGGCTTGTGGCCCTTCTACTCAATGTTTTCTGATCGCCCCCTTTGGAGAACTGGTTGAAGACCCCTGAACTATAGTACGAGACACACCTGTGCATACTGTACCTATGTGGCTTGGTGGACACGGCGATACGATGTTGGATTTATTAGCCAATGATGCCCTCTGATGGGCAAAATAAAAAATGCTACTTAAACCCCACGATGGTGCCCGTGTTGCTACAGTAATTTTTGTTAGACATGAGTGCAGCGTATTTCCATCCTTAGCACTGAGGGAGTTTTACAAACGTGAGAAGGCCCCAGAAATGCATGGAAATGGTAAGTGTCATTCTGCGATTTCATGTGAATTTAGCACGCTCTGGATATTATTGCAGAACGTCAGGCTGCCTCTTAGTTTTATTCAGTTAATACATTTTTTGCATACGCTGCATTCCCTGCTCAGAGTCTGGTGTCAAATCCGCACTAAAGCGGTTAATAGAAATAAAACGCCTTATTGAAAGCAGTGGTGTTGTGAGGCCGTGGGAGTGAGAAACAGAAGCAGTTTTAAACGCTGGATATTTGCGGGTTTCACAGAACAAGCTGGCGACACTACATCTGTGCTGTGATTTTCTCCAGCCGGGACAGGCTGTCTGTGTGTCTGGAGATTACGACTCAGGGCGCAATTAACAAAGCTGACTAATTAATTAGCCCTATTAATGTTGAATGCAACTCTATGTTCCAATCTTTCTTCACTGCCATTTCATTACAAGGAATGTGTATGAGCCTGAGGGCTGAGTGGGTGTTACGCCTGCTGAGGGAAGATTGGAGATGAGAGTTGGGCAGGAGAGGGATACATATAGAGGTTGTACTGCGTGCGGTGAAATCCCGTGTGTAAGATGTTCAGTCAAAACCAAGGACTGGATTTTTATAATAGAAAAAGAAACCAGGAAATCAAACCAGCTTTATAAATACTCTGTTTTCACATCCGCGAGGATCCAGAGAGCGAACATTGGGAGTTTTGCCTTGTATGGCGTGATCATCCTTTACACACATTGTATACCTTCCACTGGAACAGAACAGTGAGGCGCACACAGCTAAATCAACAAGAAAGGAGAGCAACTCTGTAAAAAGTGCAGAAAACCTTGCTACAATATAACAAAAGTTTGTTTTTACGGTGAATATCATTATTTGCAGCATCAGACTGTTCCGTGTCCGAGGCTTTGCAGGCCCAAAAGGGGGTAAGCAGAATTATTTGAGCTGCATACACTGGGAAGCATTCTGTATAGCGGGAGGAACCTGCCAGGCGTTGGCGAGAAGGGGTTAATAGGTGTGTGGTGTTGTCTGTCACCAGTTTAAACCGGGCCAACCTGTGTTGTGCGTCCCTCATCCATCTCTCACTGTGGCAGGATGGGAATGTGTGTGCACCTTGGCACAGACACCCTCCTGATTCACTTGTTATCACAGTGTTACACAGACGGCCTCTGATAGGAAGGTGCCAAAACAGCTTGCAATCTAAGTATTGGGAGACAGACTCATGCAGTGAAGGTAGATCAAGATATATAATTATGTTCAGTCACTTGCATTCTCAGTGAATATGTCTTATGAGGAAACAGTCTCTCCTACTAGAAACGTTTTTAATAGTACTGTTTTTTTTATCAATGAGACAGCTGAAGTCTGAGATTAATAATCAGTAAAATGACTGAATTGGTGAGACACTGGACAGTTGATATCTAAACAACCACTAGAGGCAGTGATGGGCGCTTTGCCCAAATCAAAGATGGCCACTGAGGTTCCAGGCCACTGAGGTTTCAGGCCCTGTCTTATGATGTCAGAGCTGACAGCCCAGCAGGCAGAGGCTCTTCCGGGTGCAGATTATGGCTGCTCAGTTGCTGTCCTCAGCTCACCCTGACAGAAGAGAATAACTAAGAGAGGAGGGCATCAATACCCTCCAGAGATAGAGACAGAGAGGAGGCTAGCTACAGCCTCCAGAGAGAAGAATCCCAAATAAAGATAACAGCTGCAGCCAACAGAGAGAATCCAAAGACAGCCTCCCCCCCAGGGTGAAAATCCAGAACAGCCTTCAGAGAGGACGAGGCCAGCTACAACTTTAGGAAGCAGAAAACGAGGTTAGCCTCCCCCTCCAGATTTGCCCTGTTGCAAATGACAAATTATTCTTCATGTGTGTGACAATTATCCCATATTTTTGCAGTATTTGGGACCTTGAATTCCAAGACACAATAACTATGTGCCCCTCGCTGCGCCCTTCAATGGCCTCATGTGAAACCTGACTTCAGAAGCCTGTTCGTGCAGCTGACACCCTCACAGAGAAGATGTTAAAGTCCCAGCAGTGCAGGATACCCAGGAAGAGGCCCTACAGCTGTGACACATGCCCAAAACAATTTGAGACCCCCTCCAAACTAGCCAGGCATTACCTCACCCACACCGGACAGAAGCCCTTCCAATGCCAGGCCTGCACCAAGACCTTCCGGCAGCTGGTGCACCTAGAAAGACACAAGCTAACCCACACGCTGCCTTTCCAGTGTAACGTTTGTCACAGGCACTTTAAAAACTTGGTGACATTTTTAAAGCACCAGCAGCTGCATAACGAAAAACCCCTAAGTGAAGCAAAACCAGCCAAGAAGCCATTAGCCGCCCGTCAGAAGAGACGCCGCTTTGCGTCTGTTTATTGTTCTGGTTGCCGGAGGTCTTTTGCCACGGAAGATAAGTGGCTGCTGCATCAGTGTGACTTTGTGAATGTCACCGCTAGCAGGAAACTTGAAGCTCAGAAGTGTGAGAGGTGTGATAAGGTGTTTCCATCTCACTCAAAGTTGGAGAGGCATCTGCTCATTCACACAGGCCAGAAACCCTTCTCCTGTGCTCTCTGTGGGAAATCATTCCGACAGAAGGTTCACCTGAAGATCCACCAGCTCACACACACTCAGGAGAGGCCCTTCCAATGTAGCCTCTGCCTCAAGGCCTTCAAGACCCCAGGGAAACTTCTCAAGCATGAAGAGGCCCACACATGCCAGGTCTACTTCCCTAACGTTTTATGCAAAGTCAGGGGCTCCAGGCCCACAGCTCAGGGAGACAGGGAATTCTGTCAGGGTGTGAAGGAGGAGCCCAGCGAAGTCTGCTCTGTGTACGTGATCCCATTCCAGTGTCCCTCTTGTGAGCAGTGCTTTGAGACTCAGCAAGTTCTGGACACGCACACCTGTTTTATAACAGAAGATGGAACAACGGTCAGGTATACAAGGAGAAGTTTCACTGGAGGATCTGCCAGACAGAGAACTAGGCATCCAGCCCGGCTGAAGCCTGCTGAGGAGGAGAGACTTGCAGTGCCCTCCGTACCTATCGGAAGTTTTTTCAAAACAGAACCGTTTGAAGGAACAGAGCACCTGCAGACGAGTGACCAAGTTCATGAGCTTGGTGCCTCCCTGAGTATCATTAAGCTGCCTCAAAGGAGAGGGAAAGCCCTGACGCATGAGATGGGACAGGCGCAGATGTACCTGCAGAGACACTTTCGGAACCAAGAACTAGGAATTCGCTTCCATGGATTGCTTGGGGAGGGGGCCGCTGTTGAGAACAATACTGATGCTTTCTGTATCTCAGACCAAAGGGAGCCTGTGGTTCACAGCGACACACTCCAGGGTGATCAGGTGGTTGTGTTTCAGAGACACAATGTGAGCAGGTGTGACCAGTGTGAGAAGGTTTTCCCCTCCATGTCCAAGCTGCGCAGACATTACCTTATCCACACAGGGCAGAAGCCCTTCACATGTACCATGTGCGGGAAACATTTCCGGCAGTCCGCTCACCTGAAAAGGCACCAAGTGACTCACACAGAGAAGGCTGCTTTGGACAGGTCACAGGGGACACTCAGAGACTTGTGTCAGGTGATTGCTCAGCAGCGGGAGCACACGGGCTACAAACTCTCGCAAGACTCTACTTATTTCACAAGTCCTCTGGAAAATATCCAAGACCATGATCCATCAATCCCCTACCACGTCCCAGATATAAAGGTGGAAGTAGATGCTGCAGACGTGTTTGTAGACACCCATAGGTTTCAGCAGGTGCCACGCCGGAAACCCCCGACTGCTGTGCAGAGCGGTCACTCTGCAGAGTCCCATCTGGACCGTCCCCCGCGACCATTGAGAACCCGGGGGGTTCAGAAGAGCTACAAATGCAGCGAGTGCACCAAAAACTTCAAGTCCCCTTCCAAGCTGGAGCGACACTATCTAATGCACGCAGGACAGAGACCTTTCGAGTGCTTGGACTGCGGCAAAACCTTTCGACAGGACCCCCACCTGAAAAGGCACCGGCTCACACACACCCGCATGATGGACTAGGCCAGGGGTGGGTGAGGAACCCCGATATCCTTGTGGGTAGTGAATCAGACAAGTTATATCTATTAATTTAAAACAGCAATTATATCTTAAATTACAGGCCCAGCAACATGGTCCATATTATTTTAAAGAAATTGGGCAGAACAATCCCATTAAAAAAAATGTTTTTGTATCATTTTCGGTATCCTTGTTGCTGCCGTATACAACAAAGCTGTATATTTATTAGGCGTTCAGATTGAAGACAGAGATAAAGTATGTTTACCTTGATGGATCATTGATTTGCAACACACCCCTTGTGGATTCCTTCGTGTAGGCACAAATTTTTTTGTTGTTGTAATAAAACAAACAAAAGTAAAGTAAAAGTGCAGGGGTTTTCAACCTTTTTTTTTTTGGTCAAGGAACCATATAATTATATTGTGAATTTCTGCGGAACCCCGAACCACTCTAATAGCGTGTCTGAAATCAGATGCATTGTAAGGAACCCCAACCCTCTCTAATAGCGTGTCTGAAATCAGATGCATTGTAAGGAACCCCAACCCTCTCTAATAGCGTGTCTGAAATCAGATGCATTGTAAGGAACCCCAACCCTCTCTAATAGCGTGTCTGAAATCAGATGCATTGTAAGGAACCCCAACCCTCTCTAATAGCGTGTCTGAGATCAGATGCATTGTAAGGAACCCCAACTCTCTCTAATAGCGTGTCTGAGATCAGATGCATTGTAAGGAACCCCAACTCTCTCTAATAGCGCGACTGAGATCAGATGCATTGTAAGGAACCCCAACCCTCTCTAATAGCGTGTCTGAGATCAGATGCATTGTAAGGAACCCCAACTCTCTCTAATAGCGCGACTGAGATCAGATGCATTGTAAGGAACCCTAACCCCTTCTTTAGGGAAGAATTTACCCAAAGAATGGATCTGGGTGTTGCCGAATGCTGGCACTCTTTTTAAACACCAGTTAGCCATTAAAAGTATCACTTTTACCTTTTGTACTTTTTTTTTCTACACTTTTTTTTCCTGTCTACTCTCTGTGCTAACATGGTAGTCTCTGTCCTTGCCATTGATATATTTTCACTGATCAACAAGAATTAAAAAAAAAGTTTTATATATGTGTGTGTGTGTGTGTGTGTGTGTGTGTGTGTGTGTGTGTGTGTGTGTGTGTGTGTGTGTGTGTGTGTGTGTGTGTGTGTGTGTGTGTGTGTGTATATGTATATATATATATATATATATATATATATATATGTATATATATATATATATATATATGTATATATATATAGTTGTAGCTGGCACCCCAAATAGCACTTAAAAGTGTAGGTGCCTGTCTTATAAAAATAATATAAGAAATATTACCGTTTTTGTAAAAGATAAATAAAGACAGCACTCAGTCCAAGATTCCAAAAGGTATATTCAGCATATAGACGCCTAATCCGATGTTTCGATCCCGCAGAGGGATCTTTCTCAAGGGGTGTGTGACGTCTGGAAAACGCGTGTACAAAATCATCCACGGATTAATTGTTGGTCAATTAAAAGGTGTCGCAACCTGTAAAACAGCCTAGTTGCCTCCATAGCCAATATGACAATTACAGCCAACTCTATGCAACAGATTGTACCCTTATAGACATACTATACCAGGACTGGCCAACTCCGGTCCTCAAGGGCCACCAACAGGTCAGTTTTTCAGGATATCCCTGCTTCAGCACAGGTGGCTCACTGATTGAGACACCTGTGCTGAAGCAGGGATATCCTTATAACCTGATCTGTTGGTGGCCCTTGAGGACTGAAGTCGGCAACCCCTGCATTATACCATTTCAAGTATACTAAATCCTATTGCTGCCAACTGATATTAGACTGTGTATGAGGGTAACAAAGCTGTCACTGGATGTCACATTGACACGGAGCATATACGTGCCTACCTCTGTCGCTTCTGCCAACAGTTTACCCAGTCTGGCAGTAAGAGGTGTTCGTAACTTGACAAACGTTCTAAAAGAACGTGCCAATATCCATAAATCGTTTCCCCTCATTTCCCTCCTGTTTTGTACTTCAGTAAATATTACCAGGTCCAAACTGGAGTAAACAAAGGATCTTATGTCCTGCATGGAGGCTGGGATTAGGGGTGCCCTGGGTGTATACATTTTTACATGATGGTTATGTATGTTACCAATTTTGTATGTGCAGCACCCACAAAATAGTTTATGCATTTATGGATCTTAATACATGTAAGGCTGTGTTTATAGTGGGCGCGAACAACATACAGCACCTCTATCAGGCCGGCCATAGTGCGCATAACCATTCGAGCTAGGAAGCGCGACCGCGCAGCAGAATTGTTGAAGAGACAAATGATTTTGTTTTTTCAAACGACGGACGCGTCACCTGAGTGGTTCAGCTAATGAGGGCGAACCAGCCTGGTGACGTCACGGCCACGCCTCCCCATCAGAGTTCACGCATCGCTCGGGCGACAGGCGCACACGACTCATTGCGCTCGGTCTGCACTATAATCGCTGCCTAACACACACACAAAATAACACAGTTTTTATGTGGGAATTCACTTGGTATATATCCTGCTAACTCCAGTATTTGCGTGCGTATTGGCTGGGGCAACACATGGTCAGACCTATGTTGTGTTTTCAATGTCCCACCACCATTGCATGTTCCTCTTCTTCGCTCCGCTGGCTGTCTGGTGATAAAGAAATTACAGTATTACTTATTTTTTTACTTATTTTATCTTCTTTTTCTCTGGCTAACGCTCCTCTTTTTTGTTTGTTATTTCCATAAAACCTTTAATCTTCAGATTTTAGAAATACAAAATAACAAGATGTATTTTACATCCAATTATTCGATTTTCTGTTATATTTACAAGTGACCTTTGTAGTATTTCTATTTAAAACCATCACTCCATCTTAATCACGGTTTATTCATATTGTTCTTACTTTAACCTGAGGGTCTTGTGAAGCACAGACGAGACGTCCTGTACTAGCATTGGCTTGGTTTAGCTTGAGTCTGCCAAGAATACACAAGTGTTTGAATTCTTGTTTCCTGAGCAGCTACTTTCTGGTATCCCTGATTTCTGTCTTAATGTGGCATCTTTTCTGTTGTGTATAACCCCATTATTTTTTTTCAGTTTAACATGCTGACATTGGCTGCATGTTCATATATACAGATGTCTGCTCTGTTTGAGAAGGCTTCTCTGTCATAACTTTGCTGGTATTTCTAATTTCTAATCCCATTCTGTTGATGTTTTTCTTACGCAGTGTTCATGAAGCATGTGAACCATGACTTGAAATAAACATTTTATTTTTGTCCCAATAGACTTATCTGTTTCATGTTGTTAACCTTTTCATTACCGTTGGCCAGTAATGTACCCAATGTACATTTTAACAGATACGCTTTATATGGAGAGGTGATTAAAAGACCCAGGTAAGTGAAATCTGTGGGATCTTCAGGTGAGTGAGACTCATTCTGTATAAGTGCCGCAATGGAATGAACAGGCTGCAGGCCTTCCTGTGAGATCACCTGCCAATGAGTGAGACACAGAGTGTGTATGTGCAGCCCGTCTTCCAGTGAGTGAAACCACCTCAAATGACCAAGACCCTTATACAGAGTATATTTGACTCCAAATATCTCTGGGAGCTGTGATATACAAATACATACAAGCAAGCAGGTAGAACCTCTCCAGCCCACAGCAATACTCTGTAGAGCTCTGTCTGCAATGTTCTGCAGAGCTGTGTGTCTGCAATGTTCTGCAGGGCTCTATCTCTGCAATACTCAGCAGAACTCTGTCTGCAATGCTCTGCACCGCTGTCTGTCTGCAATGTTCTGCAGGGCTCTATCTCTGCAATACTCAGCAGAACTCTGTCTGCAATGCTCTGCACCGCTGTCTGTCTGCAATGTTCTGCAGGGCTCTATCTCTGCAATACTCATCAGAACTCTGTCTGCAATGCTCTGCAGAGCTGTCTGTCTGCAATGCTCTGCAGGGCACGTACAGCTCTGCAGTTCTCTCTCTGAGACACCTGATGGCGCTGTAGCCTGAGCATTGCGTTCCTTCTCCTGTACAGGTTGTCGCTTTGTCTTGATGTCACTTCCCCTCCCTCCTGGGAGCACTTCCGGTTCGGGTGTCGCCGGTGCGTTGCTCTGTCCCACGCTTGTCCTGGTTTCCCTTCCCCGTCTGTTACCATGGAGACCCGGACCCCCCGGAACGTGCTGACCCCCACAGTGACTCAGATGAACGCGGAGTTTGTCACCCAGGTGAGGAGCCCCCGGGGGTGGGGGCAAGAGACTGCGTGTCGCTGCTCTGCCCCGCTCTGGCTGTCTCTCTCTGCCTGTCGCGCTCTGCATTCTGTCTCTCTGCCTGTCTCTCGCTCTACCTGTCACTCTCTCTCTCTCTCTCTCTGCCTGTCTCTCGCTCTCTCTCTCTGCCTGTCTCTCTCTCTCTCTCTCTCTCTCTCTGCCTGTCTCTCTCTCTCTGCCTGCCGCGCTCTGAGTTCTCTCTCTCTGCCTGTCTCTCGCTCTACCTGTCACTCTCTCTCTCTCTCTCCCCCTGTCTCTCGCTCTCTCTCTCTGCCTGTCTCTCTCTCTCTCTCTCTGCCTGTCTCTCTCTCTCTGCCTGCCGCTCTCTGCGTTCTCTCTCTCTGCCTGCCGCGCTCTGCGTTCTCTCTCTCTGCCTGCCGCGCTCTGCGTTCTCTCTCTCTGCCTGCCGCGCTCTGCGTTCTCTCTCTCTGCCTGCCGCGCTCTGCGTTCTCTCTCTCTGCCTGCCGCGCTCTGCGTTCTCTCTGCCTGCCGCGCTCTGCGTTCTCTCTCTGCCTGCCGCGCTCTGCTTTCTCTCTCTGCCTGCCGCGCTCTGCGTTCTCTCTCTCTGCCTGTCGCGCTCTGCGTTCTCTCTCTCTGCCTCTCTCTCTCTCTCTCTCTCTCTCTGCCTGTCTCTCTCTCTCTCTCTCTCTGCCTGCCGCGCTCTGCGTTCTCTCTCTCTGCCTGTCGCGCTCTGCGTTCTCTCTCTCTGCCTGCCGCGCTCTGCGTTCTCTCTCTCTGCCTGCCGCGCTCTGCGTTCTCTCTCTCTGCCTGCCGCGCTCTGCGTTCTCTCTCTGCCTGTCGCGCTCTGCGTTCTCTCTCTGCCTGCCGCGCTCTGCGTTCTCTCTCTCTGCCTGCCGCGCTCTGCGTTCTCTCTCTCTGCCTGTCGCGCTCTGCGTTCTCTCTCTCTGCCTGCCGCGCTCTGCGTTCTCTCTCTCTGCCTGCCGCGCTCTGCGTTCTCTCTCTCTGCCTGCCGCGCTCTGCGTTCTCTCTCTCTGCCTGCCGCGCTCTGCGTTCTCTCTCTGCCTGCCGCGCTCTGCGTTCTCTCTCTCTGCCTGCCGCGCTCTGCGTTCTCTCTCTACCTGCCGCGCTCTGCGTTCTCTCTCTCTGCCTGCCGCGCTCTGCGTTCTCTCTCTCTGCCTGTCGCGCTCTGCGTTCTCTTTCTCTGCCTGTCGCGCTCTGCGTTCTCTCTGCCTGTCGCGCTCTGCGTTCTCTCTCTTTGCCTGCCGCGCTCTGCGTTCTCTCTCTCTGCCTGTCTCTCTCTCTCTCTCTGCCTGCCGCGCTCTGCGTTCTCTCTCTCTGCCTGCCGCGCTCTGCGTTCTCTCTCTCTGCCTGTCTCTCTCTCTGCCTGCCGCGCTCTGCGTTCTCTCTCTCTGCCTGCCGCGCTCTGCGTTCTCTCTCTTTGCCTGCCGCGCTCTGCTTTCTCTCTCTGCCTGCCGCGCTCTGCGTTCTCTCTCTCTGCCTGCCGCGCTCTGCGTTCTCTCTCTCTGCCTGCCGCGCTCTGCGTTCTCTCTCTCTGCCTGCCGCGCTCTGCGTTCTCTCTCTCTGCCTGCCGCGCTCTGCGTTCTCTCTCTCTCTGCCTGGCGCGCTCTGCGTTCTCTCTCTCTCTGCCTGCCGCGCTCTGCGTTCTCTCTCGTTGCCTGCCGCGCTCTGCGTTCTCTCTCTCTGCCTGCCGCGCTCTGCGTTCTCTCTCTCTGCCTGCCGCGCTCTGCGTTCTCTCTCTCTGCCTGCCGCGCTCTGCGTTCTCTCTCTCTGCCTGCCGCGCTCTGCGTTCTCTCTCTCTGCCTGCCGCGCTCTGCGTTCTCTCTCTCTGCCTGCCGCGCTCTGCGTTCTGTCTCTCTCTCTGCCTGTCGCGCTCTGCGTTGTCTCTCTGCCTGCCGCGCTCTGCGTTCTCTCTCGCTCTGCCTGCCGCGCTCTGCGTTCTCTCTCTCGTTGCCTGCCGCGCTCTGCGTTCTCTCTCTCTGCCTGCCGCGCTCTGCGTTCTCTCTCTCTCTGCCTGCCGCGCTCTGCGTTCTCTCTCTCTCTGCCTGCCGCGCTCTGCGTTCTCTCTCTCTCTGCCTGTCGCGCTCTGCGTTCTCTCTCTCTCTGCCTGCCGCGCTCTGCGTTCTCTCTCTCTCTGCCTGCCGCGCTCTGCGTTCTCTCTCTCTGCCTGTCGCGCTCTGCGTTCTCTCTTTCTCTGCCTGTCGCGCTCTGCGTTCTCTCTCTCTGCCTGCCGCGCTCTGCGTTCTCTCTCTGCCTGCCGCGCTCTGCGTTCTGTCTCTCTCTCTGCATGTCGCGCTCTGCGTTCTCTCTCGCTCTGCATGTCGCGCTCTGCGTTCTCTCTCGCTCTGCCTGTCGCGCTCTGCGTTCTCTCTTTCTCTGCCTGTCGCGCTCTGCGTTCTGTCTCTCTCTTCCTGTCGCGCTCTGCGTTCTCTCTCTCTCTCTGCCTGCCGCGCTCTGCGTTCTCTCTCTCTGCCTGCCGCGCTCTGCGTTCTCTCTCTCTGCCTGTCGCGCTCTGCGTTCTGTCTCTCTCTCTGCCTGTCGCGCTCTGCGTTGTCTCTCTGCCTGTCGCACTCTGCGTAGTCTCTCTGCCTGCCGCGCTCTGCGTTCTCTCTGCCTGTCGCGCTCTGCGTTCTCTCTCTCTGCCTGCCGCGCTCTGCGTTCTCTCTCTCTGCCTGCCGCGCTCTGCGTTCTCTCTCTCTCTGCCTGTCGCGCTCTGCGTTCTCTCTCTCTCTGCCTGCCGCGCTCCGCGTTCTCTCTCTCTCTGCCTGCCGCGCTCTGCGTTCTGTCTCTCTGCCTGCCGCGCTCTGCGTTCTCTCTCTCTCTGCATGTCGCGCTCTGCGTTCTCTCTCGCTCTGCATGTCGCGCTCTGCGTTCTCTCTCGCTCTGCCTGTCGCGCTCTGCGTTCTCTCTTTCTCTGCCTGTCGCGCTCTGCGTTCTGTCTCTCTCTTCCTGTCGCGCTCTGCGTTCTCTCTCTCTCTCTGCCTGTCGCGCTCTGCGTTCTCTCTCTCTCTCTGCCTGTCGCGCTCTGCGTTCTCTCTCTCTCTGCCTGTCGCGCTCTGCGTTCTCTCTCTCTGCCTGTCGCGCTCTGCGTTCTCTCTCTCTGCCTGCCGCGCTCTGCGTTCTCTCTCTCTGCCTGCCGCGCTCTGCGTTCTCTCTCTCTGCCTGCCGCGCTCTGCGTTCTCTCTCTCTGCCTGCCGCGCTCTGCGTTCTCTCTCTCTGCCTGCCGCGCTCTGCGTTCTCTCTCTCTGCCTGCCGCGCTCTGCGTTCTCTCTCTCTGCCTGCCGCGCTCTGCGTTCTCTCTCTCTGCCTGCCGCGCTCTGCGTTCTCTCTCTCTGCCTGCCGCGCTCTGCGTTCTCTCTCTCTGCCTGCCGCGCTCTGCGTTTTCTCTCTGCCCGCCGCGCTCTGCGTTCTCTCTCTCTCTGCCTGCCGCGCTCTGCGTTTTCTCTCTGCCTGCCGTGCTCTGCGTTCTCTCTCTCTCTGCCCGCCGCTCTCTGCGTTCTCTCTCTCTGCCTGCCGCGCTCTGCGTTCTCTCTCTCTGCCTGCCGCGCTCTGCGTTCTCTCTCTCTGCCTGCCGCGCTCTGCGTTCTCTCTCTCTGCCTGTCTCTCTCTCTCTCTCTCTGCCTGTCTCTCTCTCTCTCTCTGCCTGCCGCTCTCTGCGTTCTCTCTCTCTGCCTGTCTCTCTCTCTCTCTCTCTCTGCCTGTCTCTCTCTCTCTCTCTCTCTGCCTGCCGCGCTCTGCGTTCTCTCTCTCTGCCTGCCGCGCTCTGCGTTCTCTCTCTCTGCCTGCCGCGCTCTGCGTTCTCTCTCTCTGCCTGCCGCGCTCTGCGTTCTCTCTCTCTGCCTGCCGCGCTCTGCGTTCTCTCTCTCTGCCTGCCGCGCTCTGCGTTCTCTCTCTCTGCCTGCCGCGCTCTGCGTTCTCTCTCTCTGCCTGCCGCGCTCTGCGTTCTCTCTCTCTGCCTGCCGCGCTCTGCGTTCTCTCTCTCTCTGCCTCCCGCGCTCTGCGTTCTCTCTCTCTGCCTGCCGCGCTCTGCGTTCTCTCTCTCTGCCTGCCGCGCTCTGCGTTCTCTCTCTGCCTGCCGCGCTCTGCGTTCTCTCTCTCTGCCTGCCGCGCTCTGCGTTCTCTCTCTCTGCCTGCCGCGCTCTGCGTTCTCTCTCTCTGCCTGCCTTACTGGGCACTGGCGTCACTTGTCATATTGTAACCAGCCTCCATGTATTTGATTTTTGCTATTAAACATAGCTGCTGTTATCTCCTTTTATAAGACTAGTGTGTGTATATGTCTATATGTATGTGTATGTATATTTGTGTGTGTGTGTGTGTGTGTGTGTGTGTGTGTGTGTGTGTGTGTATATATATATATATATATATATATATATATATATATATATATATATATGCTATAAAGAATATCACTTGTGAGCACATTTACATGTCTCAGACAGGTCTGCACCCTGCCTTTCACCATTATGAACGGAGACCAATAATCTGCTCCTCATCTCCACCGTGTAAGGAAAACAAGGACTATTTAATGTAACAATGTTTCTTCTCATTTCCCTTCAGTTGGCAAATAAATACTGGGCCCCCAATGCCAAGAAGAAGCTGCCCTTTGATTGTAAGGTACTGTGACAATTCTTATAAATAATATATTGCTCCGCAGGGCCCCAATGTGCTGTAAAATGTACGTAGGCGTTATAGGTTATATTTGGACAATTGGAGTTATATGGGGCAAAAGGAGGACTTGTATGGAGCGCTTATATGAAGCAGTAGGAATTGTACAGTAGGGAGCGCCTATATGGAGCAATAGCAGTTATAGGGAGAGGTTATATGGAACAATACAAATTGGTGGGAGCGGTTACATGGAGAAATATGAAAGATTAATGGAAGCAGTTATATGGGGCAATATGAAAGATTAATGGAAGCAGTTATATGGGGCAATATGAAAGATTAATGGAAGCAGTCATCCTCTGTAACAGTTATCAAAATTTCCATATGTGCAAGAATTCTCCAATATTTTTTGTGTGACATCTTTCACAGGTAATTGAAGATATTTATGGGAAGGAGATTTCAAAGTCAAGGTAAGGTTACTTTTTGTAGTAAAAACGATGTAAGAATCCAGTGGATATACGTGGGAAGGGTTGAAAGATCCAGACTTTTCTCTGGCCTTCCCTTATTACATATTCGGGACAGTAAGCATTGGACTTAATAAATTGCCTATAAACTTCCTGAGTCCCATTTAGTCAGGAATTGTATTCCCTATTTCACATTGTTCTGTAGCACTGACCGGGTCCATCATGTAATTCCACTTACTCTGCTCAAATATCACTTCTTTTTCATACTTTGTGTCACTCCACCTGTGCTTTATTTATGTAAAACAAGACTTAATAATAACTTACTGCTATAATAGCTTTGCTTTTGGAGACCTTTCCTGTAATTCCTCTTTCCCTGCAGGTTTGCCATCAGGAAGATAATGCTGCTTGAATTCAGGTGCGTTTGGTGGGGTTACTGCCAGCATGTTTCTTCATATATTTCTTTCCCCTAAAGTCCAGTGTGTAGTAGGAAAGTGACACACACACACATACACACACACACGAAGCGCGTAGGGCCTGACGTCACTACGTTTCTCACGTAGTGCTCCCACGTTACTCGGAGGGGCACTTGTATACCGAAGGACTTGGTGTTTATGGTGTTACCAGCTGAGGCGGGTCACATGTATATGTGTATATATATATGTGTATATGTATATGTGTATATATATATGTGTGTATATATATATATATATATATATATATATATATGTGTATATATATATATATATATATATATATATATATATATATATATATATATATATATATATATATATATATATATATATGCAAATATAACTGTATGCTCATCTGCATGTCTTAGGCAGGTCTGCAACCCCACTTTTCCCCATTATCACCCAGCATACAGCACTTCCACTGCAGCAAGGGATTCTGGGAAATGACATGCAAATGAGCACACAGTGTCACTTTTTGCCTCAATAACCATTTTTAACATGGTTCCCTATAGGCTTAAGCTTGCTGCATGGTCACAGCTTTGAGCAAAGCCAGGGTTAAGATGCATACCCAGAAAACCACCCACAGACAGCTGTTTCGACCTTGATGGGTCTCATCAGTGTGGGGTTGATTTTAACTGGGTATGCAAGAGAGGCTATGGGATAGGCTATACCATAATACGGAGTTAAGTTATGGTGAGTAAAAAAAGTGACAAAAACCCTCCACAGGAAAGCAAATATGCAAATATAACTGTATGCTCATCTGCATGTCTTAGGCAGGTCTGCAACCCCGCCTTTCCCCATTATCATACAGCACTTCCACTGCAGCAAGGGATTCTGGGAAAGGACATATATATATATATATATATATATATATATATATATATATATATATATATATATATACATACATACATACATACATACATACATACATACATACATACATATACGCACAATGCACCATGATGGATAAACAGGGCCGTACCTAACCCCCTTTGCTATCAGGAGTGAGCACATTGCAAAGTTCTCATCATGTTTGGAAGGATTCTGCTTTCCTGTGATAAATCTCATTACCCCTCATTCTTATTGCACTTGGACAGCATGTGTTGGGGTTTATAGGCAACAGTTTGTAGACAGACTTCATTCCGCGTCTCATTTTTGTCACAGCCAGTACTTGGAGAGCTACCTGTGGCTGAATTACACCCCTGAGGTATCCAGTAAGGCCTACCTGATGTCTGTGTGCTGCATGGTGAACGAGAAGTTCCGTGAGAACGTCCCTGCCTGGGAGGTAAGAACTTTCTATGAGGATCCGGTCATCTCACATAGGGGACCTCAGGCTGAGCTTTTCCATAGGTCTTCGTGTCACTGCATCATACGGTGATGGAGACAGACCTCATGGGCAATAGCTTCTCTGTGTCACACACTCGCCTTGCATTGACTGGGATAGACTTACTGGTCCCTCGATCCCGTGTATCACTAATCAGTGGAACAGAGAGGAGTTCTAGGCCACCTCTTTGTGTCCCCATGTATTCCTGGAGATAAACTGGTCAGGTGGTTGGTCCTTGTGTGTGCTTCAGCCTGGGGTGTCCGGTTTTACAGTAACCTCCTCATTTCCTGCTCACAGACCTTCAAGAAGAAGCCGGAGCATTTCCCTTTCTTCTTCAAGCGTATCATGGAAGCGTCTGTGGCTGCGGAGGAGGGGAGTGACCTCACCCTGCACGAGCGCACCGTACTGCTCCTCTTCCTAGACCATTGCTTCAACAGCCTGGTAACCTCTGCACTGACCCACGCATTAACCCACTTCCCATTACATTGCAGGCCAATCTGGCAGTAAACAGGTTAAATAATACGGTCATGTTAACAGCAAACATTGCACTGGGTATGAAAACAGTTGGATTCCTGTACTGTCAAAACTGTGCATGGTCTTTAATTTGTGTGAAATGCATAGAAACATGGGGGAACATTCAAGTGGCGATATTAATTATCGCACTCGTTCTGGCGCTAAATCCCATTCAAGTCAGTGTGATAACCCGTGCCGACACGCTGCGTCAGGGCGATGGCGCGCACCGCCACTAGATGTATGTGCCCTATAGAATTTGATTGGTGGGAAAAAAATCCACGTAGCCTATCTGCTGTGAAACCTAAGACCTTATTTGATCCTTGGGGCTTTCTTTCATATTTAATAGCCAAAGAAGAAGAAAACCGCGCACTGCCAGGGAGCCAGGTGGTAAAAATGTAGTATTCTTTATTCAAAAAATAAACATCGCCCAAAGGAGTTGTGCAACCTCCTACGCGTTTCGGACATTGTTACAGGACGTTACGTCCAAAACGCGTAGGAGGTTGCACAACTCTTTGGCTATTGGATTGCTACATTTGTGGCTGGACACGCTATTATAGACTCGTGGAGGCGCAGGAGCGGGTAAGATTTATTCAATTGTTATTTGAAGAGTGTTCTTTAACTCCGGTATTGTTTTAGTTTTTCTCCAATGAGATAAACCAGGTTGATTCATCATCATCATCACCTTGATTGTTTTCTTCAGGAGACATTATGTTTTCATCTCACTGGTTTATCACTCAAATACCCACTCCATAATAGTCTTACTCCGGAGTCTAAATTATAAGGACTATTGAAATAAGACTGTGTATATATATATATATATATATATATATATATATATATATATATATATATATTCCAAAATCATTGGAGCACCCAAATTCTCATATGTATACGAAGTTTCTTTCATATTTAGCTTTGTCTACCTCGAGCGTGTTGGAAATCCCTCACTGTATTAGCTCCTACCACCTCTGCTGGGAGGCTATTCCATGCATTCACCACCCTTTCTGTGCAGAAGTCCTTCCTCGCCTCTCCCCCGAGCCTCCCACACTCCAGCTTCAGAGCCGTGACCTCTTATTTCTCTGTCTGAAATATGCTACTTTCCTGCATTTTGTTGAAATCCTTGATAAATGTAAAAGTTTCAACCCTAACCCCCTCGCTTCTCCGCTGTTACTTGTTGAGCACATTTTAGTTTTCCTGATACGTTTTAAGATGTAGACTAGGCACCATTTTAGTAACACTTCTTGGCAAAATCTCCAATGAATGTCCTTCTAGAGAAATGCTCTCCAGTGCTGAGCACACTGAGGTACTGAGAGAAGTACAGCGATTTGTTCCTGAGTGGTGACTGTAGGTTTAATGACCTGGCACATTGTCACCCTTGGAGTTACAGGCTCCCTTGCCAGTCACTCCTTTTCACATGTCTTTTATATCTACACTTCCCTCACTCCGTTCCTTTTCCTTCTATTGCCGCGTCAAGTAACGCTGGCGCTCGCACTGCGACTCAAATACGCCAGCACTTCCATTGCCCAATAGTACTTGTTGTTCTCATGTGGCCACCCCAACCTCTCCTATGGAGAATGACGGCATTGTCATTTCTTTCTTTTGTATTTGTATTTGCCGATTTAGTTTAACAATACAGACCAATTTTTCAGATTTCATGTCATCTTTTATCTGTGTCTGTAAACTGGTTGCTGTGATTTCGGGAGAGGCCTGCGACTTATTGCCTGTTCCTGGGCGACTGCCCGTCTCGTTGCAGGAAGTGGATTTGATCCGTGGTCAGGTCCAGCAGCTCATCTCGCTGCCCATGTGGACATGCCTGCAGCCAGTAAGTCCGAGACACTTGGACCATTGTTTATGGATCGTTACCAATCAGTAACGGCCAAGTCTAGCAAATGTCCAGTAATTGATCCAGATATAGCGGTTTGTCTTGTTACCCTGATATATAAAATACAGAAGAGCCCTGACACTGACGCATCTCAGAGACTTCACCCGCCGTGCCTTGCATGAAATACTGCGGGGGCTCGTCTTATATCCACAGTCCCCGCGTCTCTGTGCCCGCGTCCCAGGGGTCCCCGCGTCTCTGCGCCCGCGTCCCAGGGGTCCCCGCGTCTCTGCGCCCGTGTCCCAGGGGTCCCCGCATCTCTGCGCCCGTGTCCCAGGGGTCCCCGCGTCTCTGCGCCCGTGTCCCAGGGGTCCCCGCATCTCTGCGCCCGTGTCCCAGGGGTCCCCGCATCTCTGCGCCCGTGTCCCAGGGGTCCCCGTGTCCCAGGGGTCCCCGCGTCTCTGCGCCCGCGTCCCAGGGGTCCCCGCATCTCTGCGCCCGTGTCCCAGGGGTCCCCGCATCTCTGCGCCCGCGTCCCAGGGGTCCCCGCGTCTCTGCGCCCGCGTCCCAGGGGTCCCCGCATCTCTGCGCCCGCGTCCCAGGGGTCCCCGCGTCCCAGGGGTCCCCACATCTCTGCGCCTGCGTCCCAGGGGTCTCTGCGCCTGTGTCCCAGGGGTCCCCGCGTCTCTGCGCCCGCGTCCCAGGGGTCCCCGCGTCTCTGCGCCCGCGTCCCAGGGGTCCCCACATCTCTGCGCCCGCGTCCCAGGGGTCCCCGCGTCCCAGGGGTCCCCGCGTCTCACCGTCCGTGTCCCAGGGGTCCCCGCGTCCCAGGGGTCCCCACATCTCTGCCCCCGTGTCCCAGGGGTCCCCGCGTCTCTGCGCCCGTGTCCCAGGGGTCCCCGTGTCCCAGGGGTCCCCGCGTCTCTGCGCCCGTGTCCCAGGGGTCCCCGTGTCCCAGGGGTCCCCGCGTCTCTGCGCCCGTGTCCCAGGGGTCCCCGCGTCTCTGCGCCCGTGTCCCAGGGGTCCCCGCGTCTCTGCGCCCGCGTCCCAGGGGTCCCCGCATCTCTGCGCCCGCGTCCCAGGGGTCCCCGCATCTCTGTGCCCGCGTCCCAGGGGTCCCCGCATCTCTGTGCCCGTGTCCCAGGGGTCCCCACATCTCTGTGCCCGTGTCCCAGGGGTCCCCGTGTCCCAGGGGTCCCCGCGTCTCTGCGCCCGTGTCCCAGGGGTCCCCGCATCTCTGCGCCCGCGTCCCAGGGGTCCCCGCATCTCTGTGCCCGTGTCCCAGGGGTCCCCGCATCTCTGTGCCCGCGTCCCAGGGGTCCCCACATCTCTGTGCCCGTGTCCCAGGGGTCCCCGCATCTCTGTGCCCGTGTCCCAGGGGTCTCTGCGCCCGTGTCCCAGGGGTCCCCGCGTCTCTGCGCCCGTGTCCCAGGGGTCCCCGCGTCTCTGCGCCCGTGTCCCAGGGGTCCCCGCGTCTCTGCGCCCGTGTCCCAGGGGTCCCCGCATCTCTGCGCCCGTGTCCCAGGGGTCCCCGCATCTCTGCGCCCGTGTCCCAGGGGTCCCCACATCTCTGCGCCCGTGTCCCAGGGGTCCCCGCATCTCTGTGCCCGTGTCCCAGGGGTCCCCACATCTCTGCGCCCGTGTCCCAGGGGTCCCCGCATCTCACCGTCCGTGTCCCAGGGGTCCCCGCATCTCTGCGCCCGCGTCCCAGGGGTCCCCGTGTCCCAGGGGTCCCCGTGTCCCAGGGCTCCCCGTGTCCCAGGGCTCCCCGTGTCCCAGGGCTCCCCGTGTCCCAGGGGTCCCCGTGTCCCCGTGTCCCCGCGCAGTAGGACGCATTGGTCAGTGGATGAGTGCAGGTCCCAGCTCTTGCATTGAGTACTCGGTATCTTGCAGCCTCGTCTGGAGCAGGAACTGAAGAAGACTCAAAAGCTGAAGAAGTTCTGGAATCTCATAAAGAAGAATGACGAGAAGATGGACGGAAAGGCGCGGTCACTGTACGCCCCACAAACCCTTATACGCCCCACAAACCCTTATACGCCCCTCAAACCCTTATACGCCCCTCAAACCCTTATACGCCCCTCAAACCCTTATACGCCCCTCAAACCCTTATACGCTCCACATGCACACTTCTACGCCCCACAAACCCTTATGCGCCGTGTACTGCTAGGTCCCACAAACCCTTATACGTGGCGCACCACAACGCCCCACCGTTATCTCCTGCCCATTGAACACCCTGTCCCATTAAAAAGCTCAATAAATTAGATCACTGGTAAATTCTCCCTTTCAGCTGTAGAGTTTTTGAAGCGGTCTCTTGTGTATGGCAGTGCTTTCAAGAAGAGGTCTGCAATGTTCCTATAACTCAGCCCGCGTCACTCCCGTTTCCCTATAACTCGGCCCACGTCACTGCTGTGTCCCTATAACTCGGCCCGCGTCACTTCCGTGTCCCTATAACTCGGCCCGCGTCACTGCCATGTCCCTATAACTCAGCCCGCGTCACTGCTGTGTCCCTATAACTGGGCCCGCGTCACTGCCATGTCCCTATAACTCAGCCCGCGTCACTGCTGTGTCTCTATAACTGGGCCCGCGTCACTGCTGTGTCCCTATAACTCGGCCCGCGTCACTGCTGTGTCCCTATAACTCGGCCCGCGTCACTGCTGTGTCCATATAACTCGGCCTGCGCCACTGCCATGTCCCTATAACTAGCCCGCGTCACTGCCATGTCCCTATAACTCGGCCTGTGTCACTCCCGTTTCCCTATAACTCGGCTCGCGTCACTGCTGTGTCCCTGTAACTGGGCCCGCGTCACTGCCGTGTCCCTATAACTCGGCCCGCGTCACTGCCGTGTCCCTGTAACTGGGCCCGCGTCACTGCCGTGTCCCTGTAACTGGGCCCGCGTCACTGCCGTGTCCCTATAACTCGGCCCGCGTCACTGCCGTGTCCCTATAACTCGGCCCGCGTCACTGCCGTGTTGCAATCACAGCAGCATTGTCTACCTGTTTTAAGCACAATTCTTTTAGCAGCCCCTAAGCTGTGTGTGTGTGTTTGTGTATAGAAATGTGTGTTTACTTAATTACAGGGCCACCCAGGAGAGGACGTTTTTGTGGCAGCTCATCCAGAAGTTCCTCTCGGTGATGAGATCCATCCCAGCATCAGGTAACGCCCACCTGCGACCCGGGGGGGGGGGGGGGGCACATTATTCCCTCTCTGCGGGTCCAATGCAAGTCTGGGACAAATCATTTCTGTTCATGTCAATGGGAGTAAGACACGGCGGGGATAATTGGCGAGATTCTCAGAGACAGAAATAGTCTGCGTGTTAGCGCTGCTCCAGCCCCAGACCTGTGATAGGAAACCGGAGACGGGAACGTCCCCATATGACACTGAAATATAAATCCAAGGTGACCTCCGTTTCTTCTTTTTAGGTCCGGTTACCATGGACAAAGTGCATTACTGCGAGCGTTTCATAGAACTCATGATTGACCTGGAGGTACAGCTCGTTACACCGAGTATCCTGCAGCTCGTTACACCGAGTATCCTGCAGCTCGTTACACCGAGTATCCTGCAGCTCGTTACACCGAGTATCCTGCAGCTCGTTACACCGAGTATCCTGCAGCTCGTTACACCGAGTATCCTGCAGCTCGTTACACCGAGTATCCTGCAGCTCGTTACACCGAGTATCCTGCAGCTCGTAACACCGAGTATCCTGCAGCTCGTTACACCGAGTATCCTGCAGCTCGTTACACCGAGTATCCTGCAGCTCGTTACACCGAGTATCCTGCAGCTACAGGAGTATCCTGTTTTAAGACCAAATAATAACAGATGTTTGTATACATATTATTTATTTATTTATTTATTTATAAAATATTTTACTAGGAAGTAATACATTGAGAGTTACCTCTCGTTTTCAAGTATGTCCTGGGCACAGAGTTAAGACAAATAATACATGGTTACAAATACAGTTACATATATCCAACAATGTTAAATAATGTATACATTAGACATAAAATAATAATGTGTGTTTATATATACTTCAACATCAGAATGGTTACAATGTTTAATATTCAAGATTTTCATAGGTTTCCAGCTGCACAGATCAGTATTACAGGCATACCCCGGTTTAAGGACACTCACTTTAAGTGCACTCGCGAGTAAGGACATATCGCCCAATAGGCAAACGGCAGCTCACGCATGCGCCTGTCAGCACGTCCTGAACAGCAATACCGGCTCCCTACCTGTACCGAAGCTGTGCGCAAGTGGGGAGACTATATATTTATTTATAAAATATTTTACCAGGAGGTAATACATTGAGAGTTACCTCTCATTTTCAAGTATGTCCTGGGCACAGAGTAAAACAAATTATACATGGTTACAAATACAGTTACATAAATGAACAGGGCATACATTATATACAAGACATTGCATGCACAGTTAAAGAAAATATATGTTATAGAGCCTGTTACAAATGCGTTATTTACATCAGTTATGCACGTATAGGACGATTGCCGTACAGTTCATGCATCGATAAGTGGGAAAAATGCAGTGCTTCACTTTAAGTACATTTTCGCTTTACATACATGCTCCGGTCCCATTGCGTACGTTAATGCGGGGTATGCCTGTACTTAGATATCATGTTCTGAAAATACTGCACATTTTTTACATGTGTAATCTCTCTTCCCCGCGTCTCCCTTATTTATCTCGCTCTCGCTTCCTCTCTCTGGCCTTGCTTCCCCGCGTCTCCCTTATTTATCTCGCTCTCGCTTCCTCTCTCAGGCCTTGCTTCCCCGCGTCTCCCTTATTTATCTCGCTCTCGCTTCCTCTCTCAGGCCTTGCTTCCCCGCGTCTCCCTTATTTATCTCGCTCTCGCTTCCTCTCTCAGGCCTTGCTTCCCCGCGTTTCCCTTATTTATCTCGCTCTCGCTTCCTCTCTCAGGCCTTGCTGCCCACGCGTCTCCCTTATTTATCTCGCTCTCGCTTCCTCTCTCAGGCCTTGCTGCCCACGCGTCTCCCTTATTTATCTCGCTCTCGCTTCCTCTCTCAGGCCCTGCTTCCCCGCGTCTCCCTGATTTATCTTGCTCTCGCTTCCTCTCTCAGGCCTTGCTTCCCCGCGTTTCCCTTATTTATCTCTATCGCTTCCTCTCTCAGGCCTTGCTTCCCCGCGTCTCCCTTATTTATCTCGCTATCGCTTCCTCTCTCAGGCCCTGCTTCCCCGCGTCTCCCTGATTTATCTTGCTCTCGCTTCCTCTCTCAGGCCTTGCTTCCCCGCGTTTCCCTTATTTATCTCTATCGCTTCCTCTCTCAGGCCTTGCTTCCCCGCGTCTCCCTTATTTATCTCGCTCTCGCTTCCTCTCTCAGGCCCTGCTTCCCCGCGTCTCCCTGATTTATCTTGCTCTCGCTTCCTCTCTCAGGCCTTGCTTCCCCGCGTTTCCCTTATTTATCTCTATCGCTTCCTCTCTCAGGCCTTGCTTCCCCGCGTCTCCCTTATTTATCTCGCTATCGCTTCCTCTCTCAGGCCCTGCTTCCCCGCGTCTCCCTGATTTATCTTGCTCTCGCTTCCTCTCTCAGGCCTTGCTTCCCCGCGTTTCCCTTATTTATCTCTATCGCTTCCTCTCTCAGGCCTTGCTTCCCCGCGTCTCCCTTATTTATCTCACACTCGCTTCCTCTCTCAGGCCTTGCTTCCCCGTGTCTCCCTGATTTATCTCGCTCTCGCTTCCTCTCTCAGGCCTTGCTTCCCCGCGTCTCCCTGATTTATCTCGCTCTCGCTTCCTCTCTCAGGCCTTGCTTCCCCGCGTCTGCCTTATTTATCTCGCTCTCGCTTCCTCTCTCAGGCCTTGCTTCCCCGCGTCTGCCTTATTTATCTCGCTCTCGCTTCCTCTCTCAGGCCTTGCTGCCCACGCGTCTCCCTTATTTATCTCGCTCTCGCTTCCTCTCTCAGGCCTTGCTTCCACGCGTCTCCCTTATTTATCTCGCTCTCGCTTCCTCTCTCAGGCCTTGCTTCCCCGCGTCTCCCTTATTTATCTCGCTCTCGCTTCCTCTCTCAGGCCTTGCTTCCCCGCGTCTCCCTTATTTATCTCGCTCTCGCTTCCTCTCTCAGGCCTTGCTTCCCCGCGTCTCCCTTACTTATCTCGCTCTCGCTTCCTCTCTCAGGCCCTGCTGCCCACGCGGCGCTGGTTTAGCACGGTGTTAGATGACTCTCACCTGGTTGTTCATTGCTACCTGTCCAGCCTTTCCCAGCAGGAGCAGGAGGGACATCTCTTCTCCCAGGTGAGGGGCGAGAGGTTGGGGGCAGGGGGAGAAGATTGATCTAATTCGGGGGCCCTTATTAACCCGAGTCTCCCTCCAGCTCCTGGACATGTTGAAATTCTACTCTGGGTTTGAAATCAACGACCAGACGGGAAACGCGCTGACGGAGAACGAGATGACGGCCATTCACTACGATCGCATCACCTCCCTGCAGGTGCGGCCATGAGACGCTCTTACTTGGTGCTTTATTAGGGCTGCTCCGCTATCGCCCTGTAATGGGAGGGACAGGATGAAGGGACAGGGGTCTCTTCTCTTTGTCGCTGTATAGTGCGAGGGACGGATTGTCAGCCTGTTGTGTGAGGAGCAGACTGCGCTCTGAGGTCCCTCCTGGGTTTAGTTATTAAACTAGCTCATTATCTTTTCCAATTAAAGCAGCAGCGTTACTGCCTCTGGCTCGCACGGATAAAGATAATTTAGCAGAAACGTTGCTCTACGTATTGGGTCAACCTATTATAAAGCAGCCATGAGTAAAAAGCAGCCTTCTCATTCTGAGGAAGATTAACGTGTCCCTCCAGATATACAGGTGTATATGTGAGAACCTCCTGTTACGCGGACTCACTTTGCTGTGTGCTTCTCCCCTCCGAAAGCGGCTGTCACTCACTTCCATCACTCACTTTGCTGTGTGCTTCTCCCCTCCGAAAGCGGCTGTCACTCACTTCCCTGACTCACTTTGCTGTGTGCTTCTCCCCTCCGAGAGCGGCTGTCACTCACTTCCCTGACTCACTTTGCTGTGTGCTTCTCCTCACAGAGCTGCTGTCACTCACTTCCCTGATTCACTTTGCTGTGTGCTTCTCCCGTGAGAGAGCGGCTGTCACTCACTTCCATGACTCACTTTGCTGTGTGCTTCTCCTCACAGAGCTGCTGTCACTCACTTCCCTGACTCGCTTTGCGGTGTGCTCCCCTGAGAGAGCGACTGTCACTCACTTCCATCACTCACTTTGCTGTGTGCTTCTCCCCTCCGAGAGCGGCTGTCACTCACTTCCCTGACTCACTTTGCTGTGTGCTTCTCCCCTCAGAGGGCAGCTGTCACTCACTTCCCTGACTCACTTTGCTGTGTGCTTCTCCCCCACAGAGCGGCTGTCACTCACATCCCTGACTCACTTTGCTGTGTGCTTCTCCCCTGTGAGAGAGGCTGTCACTCACTTCCCTGACTCACTTTGCTGTGTGCTTCTCCCCGCAGAGGGCGGCTGTCACTCACTTCCCTGACTCACTTTGCTGTTTGCTTCTCCCCTCAGAGGGCGGCTGTCACTCACTTCCCTGACTCACTTTGCTGTGTGCTTCTCCCCTCAGAGGGCGGCCTTTGCTCACTTCCCTGACTCACTTTGCTGTTTGCTTCTCCCCGCAGAGGGCGGCCTTCGCTCACTTCCCTGAGCTGTATAACTTCGCTCTCTCCAACGTGGCAGCTGTGGACACACGAGAATTGCTTGTGAAATTCTTCGGACCACTGAGGTGAGCAAATAAACCAGTGCCCACTTTAACCCATTGCTCCCTGAGTGTGCTCAGCATCATTCTTTCCTGTAGGGCGATCTTACGCTGGTATCTCTCACTTAGATCGCAAGATGTCACGGTCTTCTGCCTGCTCATATTGTTATTACCTGTGGGTATTTACTTCTAACATTACGGAGCATACAGTGCTGTGCACACGTTGCAGGAATATGTCCCAGATCAGTGCAGCGGCTTCCACACCAGACCTCACTGCCTGTGATGTGCATGTGTAAAATGCTCTGTAATATAAAGGTGCGATCTAAACACCTTTGTTGTATGCAGACAAGCTATGGCTTTACCGATATTATTTCTTGGGTTGCAGTCCCAACACACTCCACAGGGTGGCCTCCTACCTCTGCCTGCTGCCAGCTCTGGCTGAAGGAGAGGAAACGATCTATGGCAAAGCGTTTCTCTTGGAGCTGTTGGTAAGTTTCTTGTGGGCTTTGCCGGTTGTCCGTATTTGTCCCTGTACCGTATCTTCACACCTCTCGCTGCTCCTTGTAACCTGTGACTGCATCGTTCTGTTCTCTTACTATGTCTGCTTTATAGTTTAGATCAGGGGTGTGCAAACTTCCCCCGCTGCGCCCCACTGCCTGCTCTCCCCCCCCTTCTCGCGCCCCCCTCCTTATCTTGTCTTCTGCGTCATGACACTGCGGGGTCACGTTGACGCTGAATTGCTAGGGCGACGCGTCGCTTAAGGTAAGTTGCAGAGGCCTTACGCGATCCCCGGCATTTAATTTAAATGCCTTGGGGAAGAGCGTGGGGCCTCTGCAACTGCCCGCGCCCCCCATGAAAATCTTGCCCACCCTAGTTTGCGCACCCCTTGTTTAGATTATGATCGATTTAGTTCAGAGAGATTTACAGTGTTGTACATTGTAGAATGGATCATTTATTTATTGGGCCACCTAGCTCTACGATTTAGGTTGTGTCTTGTGCTGTAAGAGGAGGCCTTGTTAATGCTATGAAGGGACGGTGAGCAGGAAATCCCCCCCGGTTAGACACAACCAATCATGGCGTCTCTGTCTGGCCTATCCTGCCTCCTGCTATATTACTCAACATTATCACAGTTACCGTTGTAAATAATGCAAAGCTCGGTGTCGTAGTGTAACGTTGTCATTCTTACTTGGTCTCTCATCCGGGAAACCTCATGTTATAAGCATCTTGTACATACACAGTATGCAGAATACGCACAGTCTCTGTTTCCCAGCTGTGCTGGGGAAGTCGCCTCTTATCGCTTGCCGTTATTTGCTGAGGATTATAATTAGGATCCCCGCTCTCTGCAATGCGTGATCCACCTGTGATACCTAATAGTGGGATTCTGGAGCTGTACTGAATGGGGCATTTGGATTGGTTAATCTATATATAAATAGAAAACAGACGAGTTCCTTCTCAGAGGATATTATCTCATTTTGAGTACGAGAGGCAAAAGTTGAGGTACCCATAGTCACACACACCTGGTACTTCACATCCCACTTCAGGGGCCAGCGGCCCTAGTTGCATGGCGCTGGCAGAGAGGTAACTTTATCTTCTGGCCTCCCCCTGGCAGGTGTCTCGGCACGAGCGCCGTATATCTCAGATCCAGCAGCTGAACCAGATGCCCTTGTACCCCACAGAGAAGATTATATGGGATGAAAACATCGTGCCCACGGAGTACTATTCCGGGGAAGGTGAGAGCGTCTGTAAGCGGATATCCCGGCCCGGCCGTGTGAAGCCCCTCGGCCTGTTATAACATGCACTTCTCCGCTTAAATCCGCCTCTACCAGGGCGGCCTGGAGCACACTGCGTGTTACAGATATAGCCCTTTGCAATGTTTCCCAGGCCGTTCTGGCATCTGAAAGGTTAATGTTTCATTGTATTGTAATGTCAATGCTGGAAGCCTAGCCCTGGACACACCCCGCAGTCTGTACTCTTCACCTCTAGTGCAAACGTAACTGGAGGAGTTCGAGACACTGGGATCATTCACAATGGTGGCCATCTTTATTGCTCCTCTCCAAAAACCGATTCTGCTGCTCCCGACTGTTAGCTGCCGGGCTTTGCGATTGTGATTATTGTGAAGAGGTGGAAGTGAGATCTAGTTTATATTTTGCAGAGTAGATGGTGCCCCGCTCCTTGGTTCTGCTGGCAAACATTGTATTACAGCCGCAGACCTCTCTAATTAACGGCGTATGGAAACCGGGGAAACAGCGCAGCAATTGGGAATTCCCTGGAGGGGGCGCAGACACTGAGGACTATTTTGGGGACCAGTGATTATCTGGAGCTGAAAAAAACCATGGTTCCCATACTGTAAAAAAACAATATTAAAACTTGCAGCCGGGATTGCTGCTTTCAGGTGTGATTTCCAAATATTTCTGTGCCAGAGGTCCAGGCTCTGAATTCATTAGGGTGTCAGACCGTCGCTACACTAACTCTCTCTGTATTAGGGTGTCAGACCGTCCCTACACTCTCTATATCAGAGATCCCTGCACAGATTGTGATACGGTGCATAATCGCCCTGACACAATGTGTCTCTTTATCAGGGTGTCTGGCGCTTCCCAAGCTGAACCTGCAGTTCCTCACCCTCCACGATTACCTCTTACGCAACTTCAACCTGTTCCGCCTGGAGTCCACGTACGAGATCCGGCAGGACATCGAGGATGTGGTGAGCCGCATGAAGCCCTGGTAAGCAGTAGCTCAGATCTGGCCCATGACTGCACGATACTGCGGTGTCCTCTCTCTCTCTCTCTCTGTTTAGACCTGCAGCACTTTGCAAGTTGTAGATACATTGCTCCGCCGTAGGGTGCTGGCCCTTTTAGTCCCGAAGGCGTAAATGTACTATTCCCGTGCCACGGCGTGCTTCTGTCCTCGGGGATTGATGGCAGATAGACAGGGAACCAACTTACAGGGCAGCAGTCTGCCCGGGAACCACTCGGGCTGTTCCTTTTAACTGTAACAAACTGGGACTCCTTTCTCTGTGTTCAGCAGTTTGTTCTCGATGTGTAAGGCAAGGTGACCGTATCAGGAACTGTTACACAAGCTGGAAAGGGAAAGGATCGTGGTCGTGCTTCGAAGCTCAGCCTTTTCTCTGCTTTTAGCTCTGTACCAGAGTTATGCATATTACATAACCGGTTACATACAGCTGAGGACAAACATGCACAGATACAAAGAGGTGATGAGGGCCCTGATCCTGGGAGCTTACACTCTATAGGGAATGAGGGACAATGTTGTAACGAGAAGGTAACGTGGCTGCTTATTGTAGGATACGGTGTGGCCCAGGTTAGAGTATGGCCCAGTCTGACAGCTGAAGCTATTACGGTTAGAGTGGAGATTGGTCCCGCCACACAGCTGGTCCCAGTGGGGTTAGAGGGGGAGGGGAGTTGTATGTTAGTGGTATGGTGAGTAGGCTTCCTTAAAAAGGTGCGTTTTCAGGGAGCGTCTGATGGTGCGGGGTGGGGAATTCCAGATAGAGGGGGCAGCACGGGAGAAGTCTTGCAGGTGGCAGTGAGAGGGGGTAATAAGGTGGGAGGAGAGGTGGGTGTCGTGGGCAGAAAGTAGGGGGCGTGTAGCTATGTATTTGTGGATGAGGGCTGAGATATAAGGGGGCAGTGTCGTTTAGACCTTTTGTAAGTCATTAGGAAGGTTTTCCATTTAATTCTGGGGATATGGGAAGCCAGTGTAGGGATTTGCGCAGTGGAGCAGCACAGGGGGAACGGTGAGTGAGGTAGAGGAGTCCGGCAGCAGCAGTTTGGATGGATTGGAGCGGACAAGGGGAATGCCAACTAAGAGAGGGTGCAGTAGTCAAGGCGGATTAGGACTTCAGCTGCATCATGTATTGTATCATCCTCCATACTAAAATGGCCGCTCTGTAGTTCTAGTTATGGCTACATGGATTGTCCTTGTCCCATTGTTACATGGATTTCAAGTTCTAAAGTTGTCATTGTTATTTTTATGTAGCAAATAAGTAGTTCTAAGGTGTGTTGGAATGATAGACAATCGTGCAGCCACCTCTGATGCTTTGATCTGCACAATCCACCTACCTGCAAAATTGTTCTAAAATGTTCTCCACAGTTGAGGATAACTAGTCCCATTCGAATTGTAGGGTGTCTTCACTCCACATTACTGCATTCAAATAGGGACAGGTCTCCATCACCCCGCAGAATCTGTGGGGAAGCGATGGCGAAAAGGTTGTGCAACCAATGAAAATGTATAGCGCTTTATTCAAAATGCAGAAGTAAAAATCTTTGTGTGTGAAAATGTGGCTGATATGGTGACGTCAATTGAAGATAATAAAAGCTTAAGGAAGACACAGCAGCGATTTATGGCTGGGAAGAAGCAAATCATTGCACTCAAGCAAGGCGATGGATCAACAATAAGGCAGTGCTGTCATAAAGAGATTAAAGGGCTTCTACATGAAATTGTACGAGAACACTGATAACACACAATCCAGCAGACGAAGGGGAAGAAGAAACCACCAATGAGGTCCCATGCGTCCTTCCACAAAAAGTAGGGAAAGCAATAAAATCCCGGAAGAATGGGAAGGCTCACGGGAAAGATGGCATTACAACTGAAATCATGAAAGAAGCTGGGGAAGAATTAGAGAAAATCTTTGCAAATCTCTTTACATGCTGCTTGAAGAACAATGGAGTAATGCCATAGTTGCCACACATACAAGAAAAGGGGCAGACCATTAACTACAGACCAATCCGTCTGCTTCCAATCGTACAAGATTTTTGCGAAGACGCAATAATTGGTTGTAACAGACTATGGCGTTTGCCCAGGCTGGGGAATAAGTGGGGATTCACTGGATACGGGTGGACAGAATATAAAATACTCAGGAACCAGACAGACATTTTAGGAGCCAGATTTTGGTTGCGCGCTAAGCGTTTTTGCTTGTCCAAAAGAGACCTCCGGCAACAAATCTGAAAACTCGCTGAAGCAAGTAAGAAAGTGGCCTCCATATAAATCTCAGCACAACCAAAGCGATGTTCATCAAATGTGTCAAGTCTGCAGAGATGGGAACAGATGGAATAGAACTAGAAGTCAGAGAATGTCTGCTTTGGCCGGCGAGTAACAATGGATGGGAACCTTTCGAATGCAATCAATAGAATAAAAATGGAATGGAGGCATTTGGAAGAAAGAAGGCCATCTTTAAAGGAACCGTTCAATGTGCATCAAGGGGAAAGTTTTCATCCAAGTGTGCTTTTCCCCTGCTCGCGTGTGGATGTGAAACTCGGACCCTAAATGCAAAGCTAATTCCAAAGCTTCAGACAAGTCAAAGCAATATGGAGATATGTATGCTGGGTATTAACCGAAGAGACAGAGTAAAGAAATGTAAAACAGTGGGGCGGGCATATCGCAAGAAGAAATGACCGTCGTTGAACAAAGATGTTCCGTGACTGGATTCCAAGGGCAATTAAGAGACCCAAGACGACCAAAAGTACGATATTAGGATTAAATCAGAAGATTTGCTGTAGCGACGTGGAGAAGAGGCTGTAACTGTGGTACCTGCATGATCATTGGGGAGGCTTCATCCAGCAGTGCAGCAACAAGGGCTGAATGATAATGGTGTGTATGTATATAAAATGTACATACACCCAGATAAAGAGATTTATATGTATATTTCAGAGAGGTGTGGGCGGCGCGCGCGTGTGTGTGGCGCGTGTGTGTGGCGCGTGTGTGTGGCGCGTGTGTGTGTGTGCCGCGCTGAACATACACAGAAAGTGAATCCCTGCGCTTCTCCCATTGGGGAAATAAATATACATAGTGAAATCTAAATACAGTATGTACGACAAAGGAGACTTTTGGTTACAACCTTTGATCCAAAAAAATATAATAATTTTAATATAATATGATCAAAGGATGTAACCAAAAGTCTCCTTTGTCTTACATATTTAGATTTCACTATGTATATTTATTTCCCCATTTATTGTTAGCCAAATGGGAGAAGTGCAGGGATACACTTTCTGTGTGTGTATATCTAGATCCATATCCATCCTTCACTCTGAGATATATGTATATATACATACTCACACCTCTGTACATACACACTCACACACTCACACCTCTGTACATACACACTCACACCTCTGTACATACACACTCACACCTCTGTACATACACACACACACACCTCTGTACATTCACACACACACACACACCTCTGTACATACACACACACTCACACCTCTGTACATACACACACACTCACACCTCTGTACATACACTCTCACACCTCTGTACATACACACACACATCTGTACATACACACACACTCACACCTCTGTACATACACAATCACACCTCTGTACATACACAATCACACCTCTGTACATACACACACACACCTCTGTACATACATACACACACACACACACACACACACTCACACATCTGTACATACACACACACACACACACCTCTGTACATATACACACACCTCTGTACATACACACACACACACACACACACACACCTCTGTACATACACACACACACACACACGCTCACACCTCTGTACATACATACATACACACACACTCACACCTCTGTACATACATACATACACACACACACACACACACCTCTGCACATACATACACACTCACACCTCTGTACATACACACACATTCACACCTCTGTACATTCATACAAACACACACACACTCACACCTCTGTACATACAAACACACTCACACACCTGTACATACATACAAAATGAATAGATGATACCGTTCTGTAGCTAACGAAATGCTTTTATTTGTGCGAGCTTTCGAGATACACTGATCCCTTCTTCCGACGGTGTTACAGTGGATAACCACCACACAGTGATGCACTGTTTTTAAGTTAAACCTTTCTTGCTTTATCCATTGTAACATCGCTGGAAGAAGAGATCAGTGTATCTCGAAAGCTCGCACAAATAAAACCACAAAACGGTATCATCTATTCGTTTTTGATTATTAAGCTCGGCCAACATGGTACTGATATAATATATATAATATATCTCGATATATATCTGTCTCTCTATCTCTCTAATTGTTTTTTTCTGCACCTTGTTTGTGGGTGGGCTGCATGCGGTGACAGTGTCTGCACACGAAGCGTTGATGTGCTGAATACCTAGTAGAGTAGTAGAGTTCCATACCGGATACCCTGGCATGGCCTCTAGTATTCGCCACCCTCTCCTGCACCCAGCAGGCCTGATTGTGTGTTCTGTTTTGTGCCAGGACGCAGCTTATCCCGCTGGCACAGATCCCCTCGCTTTCCCAAGCTAAGGAAGAGTAAAGATGTGGAACCTGACCCTCCCGCACCTCTCGTGTTACGTGGCTATTTGCTTGTTTTTGAACTGTAACCGCTCATTGCTCTGCCAATCATTGCAAGGGAGGTAACTCCTTCACAGCCTCTCTGCATGGAGAGACTTCAGGACTGTGTTACTCGGTGCTAACACCTGACCGCTGTACTTAACGTTTCTCGTTGGTGTTTTATCTCTGGAAATAATGGGCAAATGCTCTCACATCAATTACAAGAAATTGGAAAAGTTATTTTGCTTATTTCTCACCACCTGAACTTTTGTACAGATCATCAGTACTGTGTGGCCATGATTCCACCCCAGAGGTGGCTGTGGGAAGATCGCTATAGTATATCTATATGGCACTGTGCAACAGCAATGTCGTATAAATACGTTGGTTACCACTCAAAGGATCTTAAATTAATTTTTCTTTGTGTGTGTGTGTGTGTGTGTGTATAAATATATAAATAGACGATACCGTTCTGTGGCTAACTAAATGCTTTTATTTGTGCGAGCTTTCGAGATACACTGATCTCTTCTTCCGGCGGTGTTACAATGGATGAAGCAAGCAAAGGGTATACTTAAAAACAGTGTCTCTTGGAATGTTATCTGTGCTCGTCCCTCCCCCGTGTGTGGATGTGATATATGGCTAGAGGTGTTAAATGGTTCCTGAAAGTTAGTGATGTAAGAGTGTGTGTGTGTGTGTGTGTGTGTGTGTGTGTGTGTGTGTGTGTGTGTGTGTGTGTGTGTGTGTGTGAATATAAATGAATGGAGAGCCCACAGTATATACAGTGCTTTACAAAAGGTGTGTGTGGAGTGGGATTTAATATAAATGGTGTGGGTAGGTGTGGAAATGTGAGAGATTGTTGCATAACTAAACATGTGTAGATACTATGTGGTCCCTATTGGTGTATAGCAAAGTGTGTAGATACTATGTGGTCCCTATTGGTGTATAGCAGGCCTGCCCAACTCGTAAAGTGAGAAGGGCCGAACTGCTCCAAGGAAAAAAAAATTGGGGCCGCACGGGTTAAATCATCATCATCATCATCATCTCTCCTCCACCACCTCTCATCATCATCATCATCATCCTCATATCTCCCCAGAACCCCTCACTATCAATCTTTACGATACTCCCCATCTATCTCTCATACCACCATCTCTCCCCCTCACCCACACAATACCCCCCTCTACATCAAACACACAATACCCCCCTCCACATCCCCCCAGCCCATTCCATGTCAGCATCCCCCCCCACAAGTCAGCATCCCCCCCATGTCTCTCTTCCTTCAATATGACACTCTCTCCCCCTCCCCTTAATGACACTCTCTCCCCCTTCCCTCAATATGACTCTCCCCCTCCCCTCAATATGACACTCTTTCCCCTCCCCTCAATATGACACTCTTTCCCCCCTCCCCTCAATATGACACTCTCCCCCCCCCCCTGCAACTCACATCACACCCTCCCCCTGCAACTCACATCACTCTCACCCCCCCCACTGCACCTCACATCACTCTCTCCCCCCCCTGCACCTCACATCACTCTCCCCCCGCTGCACCTCACATCACTCTCTCCCCCCCCTGCACCTCACATCACTCTCTCCCTCCCTGCACCTCACATCACTCTCCCCCCCTGCACCTCACATCACGCTCCCCCCCCTGCACCTCACATCACTCTCCCCCCCCTGCACCTCACATCACTCTCCCCCCCCCTGCACCTCACATCACTCTCTCCCCCCCCCCCCTGCACCTCACATCACTCTCCTCCCCCCCCTGCACCTCACATCACTTCCCCCCCCTGCACCTCACATCACACCCTCCCCCCCTGCACCTCACATCACACCCTCCCCCTGCACCTCACATCACTCTCCCCCCCTGCACCTCACATCACTCTCCCCCCCTGCACCTCACATCACTCTCCCCCCCTGCACCTCACATCACTCTCCCCCCCACTGCACCTCACATCACTCTCTCCCCCCCTGCACCTCACATCACTTCCCCCCCCTGCACCTCACATCACTCTCTCCCCCCCTGCACCTCACATCACTTCCCCCCCTGCACCTCACATCACTTCCCCCCCTGCACCTCACATCACTTCCCCCCCCTGCCCCTCACATCACTTCCCCCCCCTGCCCCTCACATGTCAGCAGCCCCCCCCTCACATGTCAGCAGCCCCCCCCTCACATGTCAGCAGCCCCCCCTCACATGTCAGCAGCCCCCCCCTCACATGTCAGCAGCCCACCCCCCCCCTCACATGTCAGCAGCCCACCCCCCCCTCACATGTCAGCAGCCCACCCCCCCCCTCACATGTCAGCAGCCCCCCCTCACATGTCAGCAGCCCCCCCCTCACATGTCAGCAGCCCCCCCTCACATGTCAGCAGCCCCCCCTCACATGTCAGCAGCCCACCCCCCTCACATGTCAGCAGCCCCCCCTCACATGTCAGCAGCCCACCCCCCCCTCACATGTCAGCAGCCCCCCCTCACATGTCAGCAGCCCCCCCTCACATATCAGCAGCCCCCCCCCTCACATGTCACCAGCCCACCCCCCCTCACATGTCAGCAGCCCACCCCCCCTGACCCTCACATGTCAGCAGCCCACCCCCCCTCACATGTCAGCAGCCTACCCCCCCTCACATGTCAGCAGCCCACCCCCCACCAGCCCGTTTTTCACACCCACCCCCCACCAGCCCGTTTTTCACACCCACCCCCCACCAGCCCGTTTTTCACACCCACCCCCCACCAGCCCGTTTTTCACACCCACCCCCCACCAGCCCGTTTTACACACCCACCCCCCACCAGCCCCGTTTTTCACACCCACCCCCCACCAGCCCGTTTTTCACACCCACCCCCCACCAGCCCGTTTTACACACCCACCCCCCACCAGCCCGTTTTACACACCCACCCCCCACCAGCCCGTTTTACACACCCATCCCCCGCCAGCCCGTTTTACACACCCACCCCCCGCCAGCCCGTTTTACACACCCACCCCCCGCCAGCCCGTTTTACACACCCACCCCCCACCAGCCCGTTTTACACACCCATCCCCACACCAGCCCGTTTTACACACCCATCCCACACCAGCCCGTTTTACACCCCCACCCCCACCAGCCCGTTTTTCACACCCACCCCCACCAGCCCGTTTTACACCCCCCCACCAGCCCGTTACACACCACCCCCACCAGCCCGTTTTACACACCCACCCCCCACCAGCCGTTTACACACCACCCCCCACCAGCCCGTTTTACACACCCACCCCCCACCAGCCCGTTTTACACACCCACCCCCCACCAGCCCGTTTTACACACCCACCCCCCACCAGCCCGTTTTACACACCCACCCCCACCAGCCCGTTTTACACACCCATCCCCACACCAGCCCGTTTTACACACCCATCCCACACCAGCCCGTTTTACACCCCCACCCCCACCAGCCCGTTTTACACACCCACCCCCCACCAGCCCGTTTTACACACCCATCCCACACCAGCCCGTTTTACACACCCACCCCCCACCAGCCCGTTTTACACACCCACCCCCCACCAGCCCGTTTTACACACCCACCCCCCACCAGCCCGTTTTACACACCCATCCCACACCAGCCCGTTTTACACACCCCACCCCCCACCAGCCCGTTTTACACACCCACCCCCCACCAGCCCGTTTTACACACCCACCCCCCACCAGCCCGTTTTACACACCATCCCACACCAGCCCGTTTTACACACCCCACCCCCCACCAGCCCGTTTTACACACCCACCCCCCACCAGCCCGTTTTACACACCCACACCTCTCTTAGATGAGCTCGGCACATCCTCTCTCCCCGGTACTAAGCCCCCGCCCCCCGGCCTGCTCTGACCTCCCCGGTACTAAGCCCCGCCCCCGGCCTGCTCTGACCTCCCCGGTACTAAGCCCCGCCCCCGGCCTGCTCTGACCTCCCCGGTACTAAGCCCCGCCCCCGGCCTGCTCTGACCTCCCCGGTACTAAGCCCCGCCCCCGGCCTGCTCTGACCTCCCCGGTACTAAGCCCCCGCCCCCCGGCCTGCTCTGACCTCCCCGGTACTAAGCCCCGCCCCCGGCCTGCTCTGACCTCCCCGGTACTAAGCCCCGCCCCCGGCCTGCTCTGACCTCCCCGGTACTAAGCCCCGCCCCCGGCCTGCTCTGACCCTCCCCGGTACTAAGCCCCGCCCCCGGCCTGCTCTGACCTCCCCGGTACTAAGCCCCGCCCCCGGCCTGCTCTGACCTCCCCGGTACTAAGCCCCCGCCCCCCGGGCCCTGCTCTGACCTCCCCGGTACTAAGCCCGCCCCACGGCCCTGCTCTGACCTCCCCGGTACTAAGCCCCGCCCCCGGCCTGCTCTGACCTCCCCGGTACTAAGCCCCGCCCCA